>NW_027508770.1:110000-185000 GCF_051911475.1 Siphateles boraxobius
CAGAGACCCGGGTCACACACAGAACCCGATGATCTCAGAGACCCGGGTCACACACAGAACCCGATGACCCGGGTCACACACAGAATCTGATGATCTCAGAGACCCGGGTCACACACAGAACCCGATGATCTCAGAGACCCGGGTCACACACAGAACCCGATGATCTCAGAGACCCGGGTCACACACAGAACCTGATGATCTCAGGGACCCGGGTCACACACAGAACCTGATGATCTCAGAGACCCAGGTCACACACAGAACCTGATGATCTCAGAGACCCGGGTCACAGAACCTGATGATCTCAGAGACCCGGGTCACACACAGAACCCGATGATCTCAGAGACCCGGGTCACACACAGAACCCGATGACCCGGGTCACACACAGAACCTGATGATCTCAGAGACCCGGGTCACACACAGAATCTGATGATCTCAGAGACCCGGGTCACACACAGAACCTGATGATCTCAGAGACTCGGGTCACACACAGAATCTGATGATCTGTGAACTGGGAACTGGGGTCTGGCGCATGCTCTGCTGCGACAACACAGTCTGTACACTCCACGTCGAGTCACCGGTGCGCGTTTGTTAAGTCCAGTTGTTTGTCAAGTCTAGTTTATTTTTGTCTACGTCTTCTGTGAGTCTATTCACCATCATGGCTAACATGACCTACTCTCAAAAAGTGCTGTGGATCATGGTGATCCTTCTATTGATCACTTGCGATCTCAGAAGTGCAGCGTTACACCCGGATGGGTTTAGCGGCAACAAACTCACCTACTCCCGTCAAGATCTTCTCGCTCTCCGTGGCTCCATCACTCTTGGCCTAAAACCATCGGATGTAATTCCAGCTGACATCCTGCACAAGCCGAGGAAACGAGGAAGGCGAGGAGGGGTACGCACCAGGTTACGGAGGCGCCCTTTCAATCCCCCCCTTCCCTCAGTTGTGATGGCTAATGTGCAATCTCTCCGGAATAAGATGGACATCCTGCATGCCAGATGCCGAGTGGAGAGATCCTTTCGGGAGGCTTGCATCATCGCGCTATCCGAGACGTGGCTGAACGACTTTGTTCCAGATGAAGATGTTAGCCTGGACAATTTCACCATCATCAGAGCGGACCGGACCAGTGATTCCGGTAAGGAGAGGGGTGGAGGAGTCTGTATTTACATTAACAACCGGTGGTGCAATAATATCAAGATCCACGATAGGGTCTGCACACCTGACATTGAAATGCTGACTATTTCGCTTCGGCCCTACTACCTCCCTCGGGAATTTCCCACGGTGGTCATCGGCTGTGTGTATATCCCGCCTGGCGTGAACACCAACACGGCAGCTGAGCTGGCAGCCCAGAATGTCAATGCTATGCTGGGCAAATACCCTGACGCTCCAGTGCTTATTATGGGGGATTTTAATTGCTGTAGGCTGGATTCTGTCCTCCCATCATTTGAACAATATGTGGATATACCCACAAGGAGGGAAAAGGTGCTGGATTTGTGTTATGGAAACATAAACAACGCTTATACTGCTCGTGTGCAACCTCCGTTAGGAGCCGCAGATCACAATATTGTCTTCCTGCTCCCGCAATACAAACAAAAGCTGAAGAGGGTTAAACCAGCCACCTACAGCATCACACAGTGGTCGGAAGACGCAACTGCATAACTGCAGGGGTCCCTTGCATGCACTGACTGGAGTGTTTTTGATGGTGACCTGGATATAAAAACAGAGGCGATAACTCATTACATCAAGTTCTGCATGACAACCACCATCCCAGTCAAAACTGTTAAAAAATATCCCAACTCCAGACCATGGATGACCCACCAGATAAAACTCAAACTCAAAGAGAAACAACAGGCTTTTCAACGCAAAGACTGGCTCTCACTCAGAGATATTAACCGCTCTGTGAAAAAAGAAATAAAAAAGGCTAAACTAGTATACAAGGACAAACTAGAACAGGATTTCAGCAGCATGAACATCAGACAGGCATTCCAGAAAGTTAAAACACTAACTGGCACCACGTCAAAAGCTAGCACTCCTGCACCAACTGACTCCAACTCATTCGCCAGAGACCTAAATAATTTCTATGCCAGGTTTGATAACATAAACTTCACCACTGAGTGTGAAAGATTGCTCAGGGGTTTACCCTCCCCCGAGCAGCCACACTTTGTTTTCCCCACAGTGGAAGACGTACATCAGCAGCTCAGGAGGTGCAAAACTGGCAAGTCCCCTGGGCCCGATGGGATCTCCGGTAGGCTGCTCAAGAACTGTGCCCTAGAACTCTCTCCTGTTCTGCACTCACTGTTCAAAGAATCACTACTAACTGCAACTGTCCCCACCCTCTGGAAAACAGCCACCATCATCCCTGTCCCAAAGAAACCCCGCCCCTCTGAACTAAATCATTACAGACCAGTAGCACTCACCTCCATAATCGCTAAATGTCTTGAGAAACTGGTACTGAAAACCATCCTGCCGGCTGTTTTCTCACAGCTGGATGCCTACCAGTTTGCCTACAAGGCTAAAAGAGGAACAGAGGACGCTTTAGCATGCCTCCTTCACACTCTACTTCAACACCTGGACTCCCCCGGCCATCATGCCAGGATTCTCTTTGTAGACTTCAGCTCTGCCTTTAACACAATTCAACGTCACATCATGATAACTAAACTCCAACACCTCCATGTACAACCTCTCCTCATTCGCTGGATTCATAATTTTCTGAGCGACAGACCACAGGTAGTGAAGGTGGGAAGCACCACTTCCACCACCATTACTGTCAACACCGGAGCCCCCCAAGGCTGCGTCCTCTGCCCCTTTCTTTACACTCTTTACACCAATGACTGCCTTAGTCCTTCTCCCATTACAAAATACTTTAAATACTCTGATGACACAGCTATACTCGCCCTTCTCTCTGACACAGAGTCAGTTACAGCATATCACCAGTCCATTGCCCACTTCACCCAATGGTGTAAAGACAGTCACCTGCTCCTCAACGTCACCAAAACAAAGGAAATCATCCTGGACACACGTCGTAAACATTCTACCACCCACTGCCCCATCTCCATAAACAGCCAGCTAGTAGAAATTGTCGACAACTTCAGGTACCTTGGCATCACTATGGACAATAAACTAAGTTTTGATCATCACATCACGGACATTCACAAACGCTGTCAACAAAGACTTTATGTTATTCGTAAACTCAGGACTCTTTCAGTCAAACCACATCTACTGCTTCTCCTGTACCGTAGTATCATTGAACCCATCCTCCTGTACTGTGCTACCTGCTACTTCACCATGCTCTCTCTTACCAATAAGAATAAGGTTGTTAAAATCACTAGCACCTCCTCTAAAATAATAGGTCTTCCCGCTCCCAACCTGTTAGCCCTCATTAACACTGCCACTGCTCGTAGGGCGACCACCATAGTACAAAATCCCAGCCACCCTCTCAACCCAAGCTTTAGCCTTCTGCCATCTGGCCGTAGATATAGACAGATGCTCTTCAAAAAAGCACGCTTTGGGAATAGTTTTGTACCGTGTGCTATAAGAGCACTAAACTCACAGACAAGGTAATGATGTCACTCCTATGTTATGTGTGTATATTGTCTATATATATGTGCACTATGTGTAGTTTGTGTGTAGAATTCATGTTGATGGCACTTTGTGTACAGACTGTGAAAACAAATTTCCTCCTCTGAGGATAATAAAGAATGAATCTGAATCTGAATCTGATCTCAGAGACCCGGGTCACACACAGAACCTGATGATCTCAGAGACCCGGGTCACACACAGAACCTGATGATCTCAGAGACCCGGGTCACACACAGAACCTGATGATCTCAGAGACCCGGGTCACACACAGAACCTGATGATCTCAGAGACCCAGGTCACACACAGAACCTGATGATCTCAGAGACCCGGGTCACACACAGAACCTGATGATCTCAGAGACCCGGGTCACACACAGAACCTGATGATCTCAGAGACCCGGGTCACACACAGAACCTGATGATCTCAGAGACCCGGGTCACACACAGAACCTGATGATCTCAGAGACCCGGGTCACACACAGAACCTGATGATCTCAGAGACCCGGGTCACACACATAATCTGATGATCTCAGAGACCCGGGTCACACACATAATCTGATGGTCTCAGAGACCCAGGTCACACACAGAACCTGATGATCTCAGAGACCCGGGTCACACACAGAACCTGATGATCTCAGAGACCCGGGTCACACACAGAACCTGATGATCTCAGAGACCCGGGTCACACACAGAACCTGATGATCTCAGAGACCCGGGTCACACACATAATCTGATGATCTCAGAGACCCGGGTCACAGAACCTGATGATCTCAGAGACCCGGGTCACACACAGAACCTGATGATCTCAGAGACCCGGGTCACACACAGAACCTGATGATCTCAGAGACCCGGGTCACACACAGAATCTGATGATCACAGAGACCCGGGTCACACACAGAACCTGATGATCTCAGAGACCCGGGTCACACACAGAACCTGATGATCTCAGAGACCCGGGTCACACACAGAATCTGATGATCTCAGAGACCCGGGTCACAGAACCTGATGATCTCAGAGACCCAGGTCACACACAGAACCTGATGATCTCAGAGACCCGGGTCACACACAGAACCTGATGATCTCAGAGACCCGGGTCACACACAGAATCTGATGATCTCAGAGACCCGGGACACACACAGAATCTGATGATCTCAGAGACCCGGGTCACAGAACCTGATGATCTCAGAGACCCAGGTCACACACAGAACCTGATGATCTCAGAGACCCGGGTCACATGCAAAACCCGATGACCTGGGTCACACTCAGAACCTGATGATCTCAGAGACCCGGGTCACACATAGAACCAGATGATCTCAGAGACCCGGGTCACACACAGAATCTGATGATCTCAGAGACCCGGGTCACAGAACCTGATGATTTCAGAGACCCGGGTCACACACAGAATCTGATGATCTCAGAGACCCGGGTCACACACAGAGACCTGATGATCTCAGAGACCCAGGTCACACACTGATGATCTCAGAGACCCGGGTCACACACAGAACCTGATGATCTCAGAGACCCGGGTCACACACAGAACCTGATGATCTCAGAGACCCGGGTCACAGAACCTGATGATCTCAGAGACCCAGGTCACACACAGAACCTGATGTTCTCAGAGACCCGGGTCACACACAGAATCTGATGATCTCAGAGACCCGGGTCACAGAACCTGATGATCTCAGAGACCCAGGTCACACACAGAACCTGATGATCTCAGAGACCCGGGTCACACACAGAACCTGATGATCTCAGAGACCCGGGTCACACACAGAACCTGATGATCTCAGAGACCCAGGTCACACACAGAACCTGATGATCTCAGAGACCCGGGTCACAGAACCTGATGATCTCAGAGACCCAGGTCACACACAGAACCTGATGATCTCAGAGACCCGGGTCACACACAGAACCTGATGATCTCAGAGAACTGGTCACACACTGATGATCTCAGAGACCCAGGTCACACACCGAACCTGATGATCTCAGAGACCCAGGTCACACACAGAACCTGATGATCTCAGAGACCCGGGTCACATACAGAACCCGATTACCCAGGTCACACACAGAACCTGATGATCTCAGAGAACTGGTCACACACTGATGATCTCAGAGACCCGGGTCACACACAGAACCTGATGGTCTCAGAGACCCAGGTCACACACAGAACCTGATGATCTCAGAGACCCGGGTCACACACTGATGATCTCAGAGACCCGGGTCACACACAGAACCTGATGGTCTCAGAGACCCAGGTCACACACAGAACCTGATGGTCTCAGAGACCCGGGTCACACACAGAACCTGATGGTCTCAGAGACCCAGGTCACACACAGAACCTGATGATCTCAGAGACCCGGGTCACACACAGAACCTGATGTTCTCAGAGACCCGGGTCACACACAGAACCTGATGATCTCAGAGACCCGGGTCACACACAGAACCTGATGATCTCAGAGACCCGGGTCACAGAACCTGATGATCTCAGAGACCCGGGTCACACACAGAACCTGATGGTCTCAGAGACCCAGGTCACACACAGAACCTGATGATCTCAGAGACCCGGGTCACACACAGAACCTGATGTTCTCAGAGACCCGGGTCACACACAGAACCTGATGTTCTCAGATACCCGGGTCACACACAGAACCTGATGATCTCAGAGACCCGGGTCACACACAGAACCTGATGATCTCAGTTGTAGCTCTTACTGTTGTTCACTGAACCCTCAGCCCAACATTAAACATTAAGCTCTCCTCTCCCTCCTCACACCTAACTGCATTTTGTTATTGGTTATTTGTTATTTGCAATGCTATAATGTTAATTTGCACTGCTGACTATTATCAACTGTTTACATATGCATCTTGCACTACTCACCTGACTAGAAGATCAATTTGCACTGCCAACTGTTTATTTACAGTACCAATTGTTTACATATACATTGCAATACCGTACTTTAACTGTAATATGCAATTACTTTCCATTGCACTTTTACTCGGATAGCTTCTGTCCAACTTAATTTGCACTACTTTAAATCCATTGTTATAATGCTCATTTAGCCTTACTATTACATATATCTATCTGAAAATCCTGTTTATAGTAATAACCATCTGTTTATTATGTTCACATTCGGTATATTATCACATTCTATATATATCACATTAGTATACTAAGCTCACATTCTGTTTATAGTAATAGCCATCTGTATATATATTCATAGTACACATTCACCTGTAAACTCTGTTTATAGTAATAATCATCTGTATATTATGTTCATTGTACATATCTGTAAAAATTCTGTTTATAGTAATAGCCATCTGTATATTATATTCAGTACATATCTAGCTATATTTATTCAGTACATATCCATGTACTGCACTTACGGAACCATTGTATATCCTGCACTTGCTGCTATTGCACTTCTGGTTAGACCCAAACTGCATTTCGTTGCCTTGTACCTGTACTTGTGTAATGACAATAAAGTTGAATCTAATCTAATCTAATCTAATCTAAAGGAATAGTTCACTTAAAAATGAAAATTCTGTCATCATTGATGGACCTCATTGACTAACATAGTATTTTTTTCCTTACTACTTTGACCCAAGTCAATGAGGTCCATCATGTCACGGAATGGGTAGATGAAATGTAGCGAGGACTCAAGTGCATAACAAATGGGTAAATTTATTAAGAAAACAACACTAAACAAAACTACAAACAAAACTCCCTCGTGGGGGAAAACGAGAACGATAACAGCCAGGATCAGGAAACACAAGGAACATGGATAACGAACCAGCACAGGACTGCAAACACAGGGAGATTTAGGCCATGTTTACACATAGCCGGGTATTTAGAGAGACGAATATTTCCCCCCCTCCATTTTCAATAATAACATCGTGCACACAACATCGTTTTCAAAAAAGTTGTCGTTTACATCAACCCGCATAAATACGCCGTCGAGTGCCATCATAACTATCCCAAACCTATGGGCGGCAGTGTAGGGAGAAGGATAAAGCCATGCAAGCCAATCAGAATCGACAACAAACACGAGCGACTTCCTTTTCCTTTCAAAACAACAAATATGGCGCAAAGTTCGTTTGTTTGGACAGACAACGAAGTTGAGTTACTCCTTAATGTTGCGTTAGACTACAAGGCAAGTAAAACCCAAGACAATGTCGACTGGGAATCTTGCCAGTCCAAATATGTCGACATGTAACTTAAATGCTAACAGGCCAGAAGCGTTTGCACAAAAGTACAAATGAGTACCACCTTAACAGCATCCATGATCAGTAGCCAAACAAACTGCAAACTTAGGGCGATCACATGACGTTAAGCATTTTCTGGCGCATAATGTGACGTATGAGAACCTAAAACCCCGTTTCTCCCAGTTGACACGACAACACATAACCGGCGTTTTTTAGAAATCCCCACTTTGGCCGGAGTTTTTAGAAATAATCGTTTTCTGTGATAAAAACGGGATTTTCGTGTAAACGAGAGGCCAAACCACAGGGAAATATCTGCGTTTTCCCTTCGTGTAACGGGGCCTAAATAGGGAAGCAAACATAAGAGGGTAACGAGGCAGGCAGGTGGGGAAAATTAATCAATGATGAGATAACAAGATGGGCGAGGCTAGACAGTTGACAGTAGAGCACATGGCACAAGGAAATACATGACAAGCCATGTGCTCACAACAGACCAGACTAAACACAACACAACACATGACAAACCAGGAGTGTCAGAGCTCTGTCACCAAACCAAGATATAAACCAGACAGAAGTGACAGAACCCTGACGCATCAACTGTTTGGTTACCGACATTCTTCAAAATACCTTCCTTTGTGTTCAGCACAAGAAAGAATCTCATACGGGTTTAAAGTTCGCTGTTCGTAGCAATGGCAGAAGTGTGTGAAGTTGTGTTTGATCGTCTCTCTCACTGACGGTTTGTGTTTAGCTTGTTGTCTATGTAGAGACTCCTGTCTGTGAATAAGACCTATGTGAGATCTTTATTAATGGATCTGTTTTCTAACAGCGGCCGATTGGATTTGTCGAGACGAGGAGCAGAAATCACTGTTTTGCTGGAACTACATCTGAAGATTTGAAAACGTTTGACAGATCGTCAGCAGCTCAGAATATTATGACTTCCCAAAGTCATTCAGGTGTGTGTCTCTTATGATTCTGACTAATATATTTCGTTATTCTGCTTGTAGTACATTTAGTTTTTCTCCAGCGTGTGAGTAGATGATGAGATTTAAAGTAATTGTCTATAAAAAGAAACAAAAACGGTCAAAGTTTCGTCAATGTTTGCTTATGAGTTTCATCTTCTGGCCCGAGCGCAAGTAATCCAGGATTCGTTTAATGATGTAATGGGGATTTCCATCAAACACGGCTCACATCATCCGCTGTTCCCACCTGTGCTGTTAGTGTTGTTAGTGTTGTGATCTCAAACAGTTTCACTACAGGAACATTGTACTGTAGGTTATAGTTTTATTTCAGACATTTAATGTTATAAAAGCCAGTGTGTGTTGCGGTCAAACACAAAAATGTTGTGTAGTTGTTCTGGTGTGTCTTCACATCAACAAGGTGCGTAGAAGAGAAGCGAAAGAAATACTGGAACTGGACCAGCAACACTTAGAAAGAGAATGGAGAGATCAAAAAAACAAAAAAGCCCAAAAAAGCCCAGTTTCTTCTGTCATTGAGGTTTCCAGGACTCTTTAACACAGTTCACTGCTGTTTTTGATTCTGTATGTTTGGATGTTATGAATGATGTTGCTCCTCTCAGAATTGAAAGGGCCTGAAGCTCATGTTATAAGAGTGACACATAGGCCTGAAGAAGGAAAGCTGACACAGATGGAAAAGAGACAAATTGCAGATTTCTTATGAAATGTTAAAGGATAGTCTCAGTAAATACTAGAACGCCGTGAAAGCTGCTAGAACAAAATATTTTTCTGATTTAATAAGTGGAACTGCTCACTGCCCAAAAGTTTTATTTAGCACAATAAACTAGGGCTGGGCGATATGGAGCAAAAAATATATCTCCATATATTTTGCTATATCTCGATATACGATATATATCTCTATCATTACAGGAAAAATAACCCCCCTAAAAACTACTGCAAAAACAAATATGCCAAATACCACAGTCTTTTTTTTTATTGAAGTGCAAAGAGGTAGGCAGTTCATGTAGGAACAAGTGTTTCTGCGACATACAAAAATAATAATTTAACTGTAAAATAAAGGAAGAAATAATACATATTGCCTTCTTTTCATTAAAAAATGAAACAAATCAACTCAAGGTAGGCAGTGCATATAGGAACAAAGTGCTTCTGTATAATGTAATATAATATAATATAATATAATATAGCCGTCGCCGAATGTCCAATAAAGCTGTTCTCATTTCCTATATTATTTTTGTCAGACAATAGAACAAGTAGCTATAGTGCAGCAGATTAGTAAAAAAATCGTTCACTTTGGTATAGAAGCATGAAATTTGGCACAGATACTCTCTAAGGGCCACTATTTTGGGAAAAGGCGTTGGCCACTCATAAATTCAATGTGGCGGCCAATTTTCAAGATGGCCGCCATTGCCAAAGGCAAAGCCTCAACTTTTGTCCCCAACCCGCATCTCCTCCCGCAGCTTTTGCCACAGACCCACGAATGAGGCATCAAATCGTGAAGATTATTAGGAAATGGTGTGCTATGACTTTTATAAGTGATCGGGGGTACGATGTTCGTCCCAGGGGCGAAAAAGCGGCCGAAAAAAATCCCATAGACTTAACATTGCGACAAAATTTGACGATTCATAGCTCCGAGCGAGGATTTCGCAGAAACGTGCAGTTTACCACATTTGAAGAGGCTGGCAGGCTCTGTAGGAACATACCTCACAATGGGGTAAAAGTTGCACCCCTGGGGGGCAGGAGCTGCCCAAAGTTGCCCCATTGACTTACTATGGTGTAGGACGGCCCATGAAATTGTCACGTGATGAGGAAAATAAGGAAGACGAGGATTCAAGTGCAGGAAGGTAAGTTTAATTAAACGACTACAAAACAACATGAAAACTGAAAACCAAAACTGCCCCGTAGGGGAAAACCAGAGAGCTATCAGGCAGACACAGGAAACACAAGGGAAACAGATAATAACGAAACAACACAGGACTGCAAACACAAGGAGACTAAATAGGGAACAAATGAAAGAAGGTAACAAGCAAGACAGGTGAGGGAGATAATACAATTAACAGGTAACGAGATGGAAGGGGCTGACAATAGACAGGAGAGCACATGGCACAAAGGAAACACATGACAAGCCATGTGCTCACAATAAACAGAACTAGAACACAAGAACATGACAAACCAGGAATGTCAGACCTCTGTCACCCACTTAAGCCTGGTTCACACTGCAGGATAATTAGGCCGATTTTAGCCCCGATTTACCCCTTCCGACAATCTTAAGTATGCTCCGATTATCGTAAAATAATCTGATCAGATATTCCTGCCGTGTGTGGTGTGTTAAGACTGCTCTCGTCTACTCGAAAGGACGTCGGGACCGCTCCGATCTCAAATCGGGGATATCCAACATGTTGGATTTTTTTGGCCCGATTTCTCCTCGTGTGTGGTGTCCCCTGGGGACAAACGAGCACGCAGCCATGCTCGCGTTATCTCCACTTCTTTGACCATCTACTTTTCTTTTGATAACTTTTTTTTCCGGTTAAAAACAAACTACAAACTATCGCCACTGTATCGTCCTCGTCCGCCATGATTGTTTACTCTGAAGTCACGTTTGATCTCGAGGGATTTTGCGAGATTTTCCGTGTGACCTGGGAATGCTCGGGAGTCAAATAGGTTCGAGTGTTATGTGTTGATTTTGCCGTGTGGCTGCGCACCACACACTGTACGAACAAAACTGTTAGACCCGTGATTTTTTATCACCGTGTGTGGGGTCTCTCAGGTTTGGAAAATCTGCCGACAATTTTAAAATCGTCCCGTGTGAACCAGGCTTAAGATAAGACCAGACAGAAGTGACAGAACCCTGACAGGAATGGGGAGTCATACACATTGCATAGGGATTTTGTATTGAATATAGCTCTGGATCACAGTGTCATAGAGACAAGGGGACGTGCTCCTTTTACTCAGACGACCAATCAGTCTCTCAGGATCATTGTGAAGCTATTAAGCCACGCCCTAGCAACCATTTACAGCACCTTAGCAACAAGTTCCATTGACTTCCATTGAAAGAGATCAAAGGGATATCTCTGGATAGAAGTATCATAGAAAGATGAGCGTGGTCTCGTTTTACCCGGGGCAGCAAACATTCAATCATGAATTACCTGAACACTTCTAGCCCCCCCCAGCAACCATTGTTGAGCACCTTAGCAACCAAAATCCAAAGAGGGATATCTTCTATTCTTAATGTCACAGAGACATGGGAGTTGGTTTATATCATTCATAGTGACACGCAGCCTTTAGAGTTTCATGATTGGCAGCTGCCAAGCCACTCCCTAGCGACCAAAGAGAGTACCCTAGCTACCATTTTGCAAGACCTATACTGCCCTACAAAGGCAAAAGACCTTAACTCGCTAGAGTGTGGAAAATAAGAAAAATGACTTTAAAGATCTTTAGTTGTCCCGCCAAATTAATTATAGGTAGGACACTGGAAATCTGGCAATTAGATGTTTAAGTAATAAAAATTATCTACGTAAAAAAATCTTGAGCTCAAACTTGACTTTTGACCACTATTTTAAAGTTACTGTACTCTGCCTTTGTATTGTCAGCAAAAAGTGAGAAGTCATGCCAAGGCAAAAGACAGTAACTTCCACATTATCAATATTTGGTTGCTGATCACCATTAACAAAATCATTATAGTAACACCTGTATACAATCTAGTGATCATGGCATTTATTTTGAATGATTTACAATTACTTATAGCTATCTACTTATTGTGGGTTGGTTACATTCTGGTGGCCCTATTAATTCATTAGACATGACAAAATACTTCCGTAGCGGTAAAGAGTATAGGCTATCTTCAAGTGGTACTGAGTGGCATAAGACTTGCTAAACACGCGTTCAAAATGATCACAATAAAACAGATCCTCGCGCACATTCGACCTGGAAACTGGATTATAGCGATGGATCTGAAAGACGCATACTTTCACAGACGCTTACCGAGATTCGTGTTCAAGGTGTCACGCTCCTCGTCCGTTCACGAAAAGTAGCCGATGCAGTGCTTTCCCCTTGAGACTCAGTAGGGAGCGCGTTCTGGACTACCTAGACAACTAATGCATTTATAGCACAACCTTCTGTGTTCTGTGTCTTTTCAGTATGCAGTGGTTTCAGCTGCCTGTCTGCCCTATTATTGTGCTTGTGCACTTCGCTCGTCCCGCGGATTTATTCCGGATGCTGTGATTGTATAACCTGCTTGTAACAGCTGAGCTGGTCTGATGTTGTATGCACCAGCACTTGTTTCATTATGTTGTATGCACCAATATACCCTTGTTGCTTCATTATTATCACTCCCTGTGATATATTTCTTGAGTCGGCTCGACCGTGTTCAGGGCGGTGCTGAAGGCTAGGGCTGTCTCGATAACCGCAATATTGTAGTACCGCGCTACTGACAGGCCAGCCGCAGAGGAATGCAAGTAACCGCAGCAACCGCAGCAACCGCAAACCGCGTTTTCTTTTTTCATAAGGCCACCCTTCGTAGTTCGTACCATGTGTATTGAATGTTAAATAAGTTAATAATGATAACAAGACTGTTTCAGAAATCAGAATCAGAAAGAGCTTTATTGCCAAGTGTGCTTGCACACACAAGGAATTTGTTTTGGTACTGAGGCTTCCAGTGGACATATACAAATACAACATGAAACATAATACTACAATCATGGTGTATAAATACACATTTGTATAAATACACGGTGTACCATTTATACATGGTGTATAAATACACATTTATCATGGTGATTTGTACAGAGGCTTTGTGGATTTGGACTTAAGCCTAAACAGACAGTGAATGAGATCGACTGAGCGCGTGCGAATACCTGCGTGCGTCTCTTTGAAGTCAAGTATATTCGTGAAAAGTTTGCCGTTTCCAAGGAAAGCGAAATATTTGTCGTATCATCCTTTTAACGTGTGGTATTTACCATGAATGGCGTCAGCGCTGGTCAGCATTACACAGCGCGAGGAAGCCGTGGGGCGGGAAAGCAGCGAGTCACGCATTGAATCAATGCCATTGGTCTCTATTAAGTGAAGCATTGCTGGCCAGCTGAGCCTTTAAAAGTGGAGCTCAAAGTTAAAAAATAATTAACACCTTGTTTCATTACATCTATCATTTAAGGAATCAGCTTTTTGAACGTTTTCGTTGAATGAACGGTTTAATGACTCACTCGACAGTCCGTTGGCGTAACAATGTAACTGCACGCTGAGTGACAGTCTTTCGATGCGCAGAGACGCTGTTTAGGTCGGTTACATTGTTTTAGTGAATGCTGACCATATCATAACACGTATTTATATAACAACAAATAAATAGAAATAAATAAATGGCGGTAATACTGCATATCGCTCTATTGAGCCACTCAAAATTACCGCAAGGGAAATTCCTTCACCGCGACAGCCCTACTGAAAGTGCCAGCGAAGTTTTGGCACTCTGCCAGCTAGATGCATGATTGTTTCAACCAGGTCCGGTACCCGAACTGGGTGAGGCGGGGCTTTAGTTCTTTGTTGTATTCACCTGCTAAGGCATGTGTAACACTTTTCTGTCAACTCTGCATATATCCTTCGCGATCGATATCACACGTTTGTCGATGGAGCGGGTTAAGAGCATACTATCTGACCGCATCAGTGCAGGACAAGGCTTTGAGGACATCAGAAGTTACAGGGACTGATGGCAGCTGTAAGTACACAGGCCAAAAATGTGCCAAAAATATCAATAACTCATTTTCAACCAAAAACGAAGTTACGGTCTTTTGCCTTTGCACGGCAGCATATCTCTACATCAGAACATCGTATAGAGATGGGGGTTGGCTCTTTTGACTCATGCTAGCAAACAGGAGTTCCAACATGCTACACATGCTAGCTGTGAACAGCTACATGCTAATAGCGATTAAGTAAGTGCTCAATCATGCCAAGAAAATGCTAAGAACTCCAATAGTGACCATCTGTGACAACTACTAACCACCTACCAACACCATAACAACTACACAGAATACCCTAGCAACCACCTACCAACACCATAGCAACGATTCAGAACACTCTAGCAACCACCTAGCAACCACCTGAACACATGAATAAGCCATATCTCGGCACCAGAACATCGTACAGACATGTTTGTTGGCTCGTATGCAATCATGTACCACACCCTAGCAACCGAGTGGCGAGTTTTGCCACTGCAAGCACCCACTCACATTTTCTTCTGGAAATGTACATTCTATGGCCATCTTGAAAATGGTCGCCATCTTGAATTTTTGATTGGCACACACCTTTTTCCATGATAATGTTCCTTGAAGAATATTTGTACCAAATTTCATGATAGCATCACCATTTGAAAAAAATATGTAAGGATTCAAGAAAAATGGTGGCCATCTTGAAAAATGGTTGCCAACTTGAATTTGAGGGACAAGCACTGTTTTCCAAAAAAACATTCTGAAGATAGTATTTTCACAAAATGTTATGCCTACATGATATCACTGTTTGAACGATTGACATAATGAGCATTTGACAGAAATAGCGGCCAAAAAATGACCCTTGGAGAGTATCTGTGCCAAATTTCATGCTTCTATACCAATTTGAACGATTCTCTTGAGATATGCCATTAATCTGCTGCACTACTATGATATAGTGAATGACTATTTTATTTTTTTATTCATGTGCTCAACACATGAATGTGCTGCTGCTCGTCTCAGCCATTCACTGAACAAGGTAGACGCAGTTAGAGAGAGTGACGGCAGGGAGAAAGCAAGAGCTCGCGCTCGCAGAACAGTACTGGCAACATCTGGAGGTTACTGAGGTTTGTCTAAAAAGTCGCTAGATTTGTCACTAGTCGCTTTTTTGAAAAAAATGGTCTGAAAAGTCGCTAAAATAGCGAAAAAGGCGCTAAGTTGGCAACACTGCACGCAAGGGGAGGGGGAACAAAAGCAAGGAGGCAGGGGCGAGTACAGCACAGAGAAGGCAAACAAGCAAAGTGGCGAAATCAGAATTAAATATGAACAATATATAAATATAGCCTATACGATATGTCAAAATCCATATCGTGTTTAAAAAATATCTCGATATATATTTTAAATATCGAGATATCACCCACCCCTACAATAAACCCTTTTTAATAAGGAAGATTGAACTTATGAGATAAGATATTGTCTCTTCTACTGTTATTGTTCCCAGGCCAAGTCCTGGTACATTTGATTGGTTTGATCTGGTCTCTCTTCCAGTGCTAGTGGATATATAGTTAAACACATCTACTCCACTGGATCCCATTCCTCCTCGATTTTTAAAAGATGTGTTTAAAATGATGGGCTATCTATTGGGAATAGTTCTTTAATTAATGGTGTTGTTCCACCCTGTCTTAAACAAGCAGTGTTTCTTACTTAATAAAAAAAAAACAGACCTTGATTTTACAGAGCTACCAAAGTACATACCCAATTATCTTTTTTTATAAAAAATTTAGAGAAGGTTGTTCTTTCTCAAATAACCCTTTTTCTATCAGAGAATGATATTCTGGATAAATTCCGATCTGGATTTAGAGCTTTTGTTTTTAAATGCGATATATAAATAAATAAACGTTGGAGTTGAAAATTAGCATCAGGATTCCCCAGCGTCGTGAGACGGAGTCTGACAGGCCTAACTCTGATTGTCCTGTTTTATTAGTCCTGTCCATCTATATCCCTCTTTCTTATCTTTTTATATTTATCCAACATTCACTCCAGTAGCTTAACTCAGGGATATTTATAGATCACGGATTCTGCACGTGCGCCGGACAAACAAATGTGCCGATTGTTTCTGTCCCTCCAGACGCCCGCAAATCCACCAATCCCTCCATCTGACTCCTGCCCATCTCACATCTGTTCCCAGCGCCGGATCTCAGATCACGCACGGAAGCTTGCTGATTTTAATTGCAATCGGCCCAGACACACAAAAGAGCGCAGCAAGCCAGCGGGTGAGAGAGATACTGGATGTTCTGCCAACATCCGATCACAGTCCACACAGGACCCGTCACTGCCGTCCCACCTTTGACATCGCAGGCATTTGTCTGTGTCCATTCCGGACACTGATGTAAAGATCCTAATGATATTGCGTCTAATTAAAGTGATGATTCGGCATGTTCCCAATTTTACCTAATTACCACATTCAGAAGTCCTTTCATTTTTTAGTGTTTTCATGCCTCTCAATGGCTCAATGACTCAATGGCTCAATGGCTCAATGGCTGCTCGCGTGTTACAGAATGGCCATGATCATCACCTGACCATAAACTATTTTACTAGTTTTCCAGCTTATTTTCTTGTAAATGTAATGATTGTTGTCAGGACTGACACTTCCTTCCTAGTAATGAATAAATAAAAGATGAGGAGATGCTGCATCAATTATTTTGACTATTATATTGTTGTAATTATTTGTTGTCTGTTCATATTCGCTGTTTGAAACAAAACAAAAAATCCAGAATCCTGCAGCTCTAAGAGGAAGAGTTATGATGGTATTTTTAGACCCGCTGGACATTGTTACTTTCTCCTGTTCTGTGGTTGAGGAAATGCTCATCCGTCTCATTAGTAGACCAGAAACTGAAGGAAAGTGAACAGCACAGATGCTAAATCAGGATCTGACCCAGATCAGTTAGGAATAGGATCTAGTCATATATCACCTCCATTAATGTCACTGCCATGGGTTTTTCCAGCATCTTTTTAAGTCTGTCATGTATAATCAAACCAACATACATCAAATAATCAATTTATTCATTTTTCAACAGCAATATCTTCTTATTAGCGTTCATTAATATAGCAAAGCTTTTACCAAATGAATTGGCCTCTACAAAATAGCATAGCAAGAAGTCCTGTTCATACAAGGCATGAGAATTTTGTTTTGCCTGCAACTAACGACTCTGTGGCATCTTTAATTATAGAAATGTGGAACTGCTCCAGTGGATGAATGAATGAATGGATGTTGGCCACTTCTTTCTGCTGTCCGAAGTGCTCTGTCATACCTGAAGCCTTTACCAGAATTTAATCAAGCTTATCTGAGACATTGTGTTTTACTCTCTCATTCTAGCCTGCAAATGTATGCGATTGAGTTCAAGAGATTTTAAACATTTGTTTACCTTTATTCACTTTTAACTCAGCCAGTCTAACTGTTGAATAGAGTGGCAAAGGATGTTGGGTTAGAACTGCAGTGTTTTAGGTATGAGAGGGAGAGAGAGAGAGAGAGAGAGAGAGAGAGAGCTTCAGCTCGTAGGTTTCTTTAGCTTTTTAAAATCTAGACCTGTTGTCTCTAGTCTGTAAGCTAGTCTGAAAAACTCTTAAGCTAAACTTACTCTAACAGAGAACACAGTCTGACTGTTAATCTGGAGGAGGCTTTTCCGATCTCTGTTTCTCTGGGTGGCTTTTTCCCGTGGTCACTGTGTCGTAGATGAAGACTTGCCTGTGTTTCAAACACATATCAGTGTGGGGTGGTGTGTGTGTGTGTGTGTGTGTGTGTGTGTGTGTGTGTGTGTGTGTGTGTGTGTGTGTGTGTGTGTGTGTGTGTGTGTGTGTGTGTGTGTGTGTGTGTGTGTGTGTGTGTGTGTGTGTGTCACTTCAGTATCACTTCACTTGGGGACAAACTAATCCACCATAACCACAGCATCAGGCCACCTTCAACTCTTTCCATGCCAGCAAACATCAGCTCTCAACTTAATGTTTCAGTCAAAGCCTTTGGTCTAAAAGATGTTGCTGTGGACAAAAGCGGCTGCTCAGTAGTTGGCTGAATGTTTGCATTGGGAATGGCTTTTTTGCATGCCACTTAGGAAACTCGGCTCCGTTGTGCCGTAATTTTCATGACTACAAGGCTGACATGCAGTTTTATTGTCTTGTGGTTTTCTGAAGGTACTTTGCTCTATGAAACTGAGCTCAGATTTCATACCTGTTGCTGTATGGGGTGATGCGTAACCACAGCTCTCTTATCAAGGTAGTAGTCCAACACATTGGCATGCAAAGTAAAACATTTAGTCATCTTGGTTTAAATAACCACAGCATATCAGTTTCACGTATGAATTTTAGGCAGTGTGTGTTCCTCATACACTGCATTTCCCATGCAAATCACTTGTCCACAAGTGTTTTTGTCTGTATGGTCTTTTGGAATAAAACTCTTGATCCATGTAAAGGGAAAATATACTAAATTGTGGAATAATGTGCTAACCCTTTTTTTAAACCTTAGATTATTGTAGCTTTGGCTCCCCATATATCATCTCTCCTCAGATTGATTTTTATATGAAGTTGTGTATCGCAGTGGATCCCTAGAATCATCAGCACCTTTCATAAGGGTTAGATCTATCTGTACTTACAGACACAGGAGGGTCAGATCTATCTATACTTTACGTCTTTAGCTGCTCATTGTTTGGATGGACTGAAGATGTATGTCGTCTATCACTTCTGATTCTCTCAGTTTCAGTTTCCTCCGTTGACCATCAGATTGACTGTAAATTCTGTTTGTTTAAAAAATTACACTAAAATCATATGCATGTCATAACTCTGAAATGTTCATTTACCTGCATGGTTACCTTGACTTGTTCAGACCAGTCGATAAGATTCATCACCGGACTGGCTGTTTTCTAGGTGGATGAAGTCGGCTTTTTGGGCCCTGCCGTTTTACTTTGTAAATACTAACATGTCTTGTTTCATGTGAATACTAACATTGAACATTGAACCTTACTATTACAGTTCATCACCATCCCTGTTGTTCTGAACCGTACTGTTTGCCAAAAAGCAAACACACTCGGGCTCATCCCTCATGGATATGGTGACGCAGCGGATCTGAGATGAAGCTACACCTGTCCTTCTAAAGATAGACGCTCGTATATACAGTAAACACAATTCCCTGATGCGCAGCTGGGATGAGGCCTAATTAGATGAACATGAAAGCAGTTTTCAGGGGTTGTCTAGTCTTTGGAAATTTGCCAAAAATAGAAGTTTGTGAAGGATTTGCTCCCCTGTGGAATTGTCTGTTATTTTCTCCTTATCTGGATGAAGCCAGAATCAGTGCTTCTGCTCTTGGGTTAGAAAGGAATCAAGGATGATGAGCTGGTAAATATCATGCCATGGATGGCAGGTAAAAATTACCAGATATTTAACTGAGATTGTACACCGCTCAGCTCAGTCTGTTGTGTTGAAGGAGAGTGTTAGTCTTTGTCTGCTTGCATACTGAAGACTTCCCTCCACCCCCCCTCCCTTTGAAAAGCCTTTAGATGTTCTCTGTAATTACCATCTGCTGCTTTACTTCTCATTTACACTGTTATTTACCACACTCCCGCTCAGCTGCCATCACTGGACCACTTTACGAGAAGTCTTCACTTGTAACGTCTGACTTTAAATGCTTCCTACTTTAAAAACATACGAAAACCTATGATTGGCTCGCTTTTTCAGAAGAACAGTTTAATAAACAATGACCAGTTTAATGAACAATAAACACCAACAACTGTGTGTTTTCAGGTATAAGCTGAAATATCTGAACGTTAGAGAGGTAGAAAACTTTTACTCCTCTGGATAAAGATATACTGAAAATATGAAACATTTATGATTTATGTGTTGCTTGCAAAAGATGTAGGCTATTTCCTCAAAGTGATGGTGAATATAGAATGTTTTTGCCATTAAATCATGTTCTGTTTCTGTTGTTTTGTCTCAGACTCTCAGATGGATCAGACTGTAGAGATTTTGAAGCCGTCAGCGTTCGACCACATTCCCACAGGTAAGACAACCAATGTCTTACCGTGAGCCTCAACAGAGGAAAAACCATGATATACATACAAATAAAAAAATACAACCAATTATACAGTTGTAGATGGTTAGAATAGACAAATAAACTGCATTTGACACATGCTTCCCATATTTCTACTTGTTGCTGTCAAGTCTTTGTCCAATCAAACTGTACAAGTAAATTTGATACAAGTATCAAATTCATCTGTCATTTGGTAGAATCTAGTCAAATTAAACAGATTTTAAGGATATTTTTGTTGCTTTTGTATGACAAATTGCTGTGGTATTGTGAGTGTAACACGTAGCGCTACTAAAGGAGCTGTTTATTTTGGTATTGTAACTGATAACAAGAGATGTGAGATATACTGATTATCGTCTTGGGCATCTGTTGGGAAACAGTCAAACATCAGCATTATGTGCTTTCTGACTCTCCAACTGCCATTGAGGGATTGTGAAGATATTTATTCAGTTTACTGTCATATATTTTTGTTTGTATGTATATTTTTGCAAAACTGGAGGAGCTGTAAGTACATATCTGGACGATTGTGACACACAGTTCATTCAAACGTGTTGTTTATCTGTTGTGTCTGTTTGATTGTTTCGTGTTCTCAGCACTTTGAATGCTGTGTTTGGAAGAGACGTACAGTAGCTGGCTTGATATTCATTTCGACAGCGTGTCAGGCTTTAAATTCTTTGATCCAGGGCGGTAGGAGAGGGAGAAATCGAAACGAGCAAAGAATAGAGACCAACGAGCCTGACGAGCGTTGAGTCTCTTTGCGGAACGGATGTACTCAAGATTTCGGTGGTCTGTCCAGATCACGAATGGAAAGGAAGACCCCTCTAGCCAGTGACGCCATTCTCCCAGGGCTAAACGGACGGCGAGAAGTTTGCGATTCCCCACATCATAGTTACGGTCAGACGGAGAGAGACAATGCGAAAAGAAAGCGCAAGGATGGATCCTCTCGTCGGCAGAAGACTGCTGCAAGAGGATGGCTCCTACTCCTACCTCTGAGGCATCAACCTCGACAATGAAAGGCTTAGAAGTGTCAGGGGTGACGAGAACTGGCGCGGTCGCAAACAATGTCTTTAGATGATCAAAGCCGGTCTGAGCCGCGTTACTCCAGACAAAACGAGACTTGACAGAAGTTAAAGTGGTTAGTGGGGCGGCCACCTGGCTAAAGTTCTTTATAAACTTACGGTAGAAGTTAGCGAATCCTAAAAAACGTTGGAGCGCAATACGAGAGTCGGGTGTGGGCCAATCGGTGACCGCGCGAACTTTAGCCGGGTCCATACTGATGCCCTGTGCCGAGATGACGGAGCCGAGAAATGTAACAGACTGAGCATGAAACGTGCATTTCTCGGCTTTGACGAACAATTTGTTCTCTAAAAGTCATTGGAGGCCTCGAGGTATATGCTGCAAATGAACCTGTAAAGACGGAGAGAAAATCAAAATGTCATCAAGGTAGACGAAGACAAAAACGTTTAGCATGTCTCCTAGAACGTCATTCACCAAAGCTTGAAATACGGCAGGAGTGTTGACCAGGCCGAACGGTAAAACCCGGTATTCAAAGTGGCCCAGCGGAGTATTAATGCGGTCTTCCATTCATCACACTCCTTGATGCGGACTAAGTGATGCGCGTTGCAAAGATCCAGTTTTGTGAAAAAGTTAGCTCCCTGCAAGATTTCAAAAGCTGATGACATAAGTGGCAAGGGGTAGCGGTTCTTGACAGTTATGTCATTCAAGCCTCTGTAATCGATGCAGGGACGTAACGAGCCGTCCTTCTTCTTCACAAAAAGAAACCTGCACCGGCCGGAGAGGAAGAGGGAACTATGGTACCAGCGTCTAAGGATTCAGAGAGATACTTCTCTAAAGCCTGACGCTCCGGGACGGATAGAGAATAAAGCCTTCCCCGGGGAGGAGTGGTTCCAGAAAGAAGCTCAATGCTGCAGTCATACGGGCGATGAGGAGGAAGGGATGCCGCCCGGGATCGACTGAAAACCGCTCGCAAATCGTGATACTCATCGGGAACTCCTGACAAATCACCTGGCTCCTCCTGAAAAACAGAGACAGAAGACACAGGAAACACAGCAGACACCAAACACTTAGCATGACACGAGAGATTCCATGACAAGATAGTGTTCTTGGACCAGTTAATCTGAGGGTTATGTTCTACCAGCCACGGATGACCTAGCACCACAGGTATATCAGGGGAATGAAACACCAGAAAAGAAATGGTCTCGCGGTGGTTACCGGACACGGTGAGACTCAAGGGGGCAGTAGAGCGGTGCACCCTGGCGAGAACCCGTCTATCCAAGGTGAAAATAGTGGTGGGATCCTGAAGATCAATAAAAGGAACGCCATGCTTAAGAGCCCAGGACTCATTCACAAAATTTCCCTCTGAACCAGAGTCAATAAGAGCCTGACAGTCAATAGAAGAGTCGGACCAGCGGAGATGAACAGAAAAAATAGTCCGTGAAGGCGGCGGAGGGCTTAGAGAAGATGCGCTCACCAGTAACCCTCGCTTTACTGGGGAGCTTTGTCTTTTAAAGGACAGGAAGTGGCAAAATGGTTGTTAGAGCCGCAATAAAGACACAGACGGTTTATAATTCGCTGGCGTTCTGAAGCAGAGATCCGGACACCACTCAGCTGCATGGGTTCCTGGTCTGCCGCAGGTGCAGTAGAAAAGGAGCAGATAGATGAAGAGAGAGAAGGCGGGACCGCTGGACGTGCTCGTCGACGCAACTCAAAACGTTCCTCCACACGTAGAGCCAACTCAATGAGGGGGTTGAGGGAAGATGGTATTTCACGAGCCAGAACCTCATCCCTGATCTCTGCGTTTAATCCTTCGACAAAGCGCGCTACCAACGCGGGCTCGTTCCAGCCACAAGAGGTAGAGAGCGTGCGGAATTCCACTGAGAAGTCGGCGACAGAGCGTCTTCCCTGGCGCAGAGAGGACAACTGACGAGAGGCCTCCGATCCCCGCACTGAACGGTCGAACACTCGTAACATCTCGTCCTTAAAAAGGGAATAGCTGTTGAGGCAGATGGCATCGGAATTCCAGACCGCTGTTCCCCACTCACGAGCCCGTCCCTTGAGAAGTGAGATGATGTAGGCTATGCGAGTCCGTTGTCCCGAATAAGTGTGTGGCTGAAGCGGAAACACAACTTCACATTGGGTTAGAAAAGACATGCACTTGGTAGGCTCACCCGCATAGCAGGGGGGATTATTCACACGTGGCTCGGAAGCGGAGGAATCAGAGGACCGCACAGGGTGCGTTCGAAGAAGATGAAACTGCCCAGACAAGTCAGACATCTGGGAAGCCAGCGTCTCAACAGCCTGACGAGCGGCGGCGAGTTCCTCTTCGTGTCTCCCCAGCATGGCTCCCTGGATCTCAAGCACATTCTGAGTGGGTTGCTCATCAGCTGGATTCATGTTGGTCAGATTATTCTGTCACGAGGACTGCTGCGTGAGGAAACTTCAGGAGACGAAAAGCAGGTTAACAGTCTTTAATGGAAACAAGGCAGAGCCGCAACGGCCGATCAACAGAAATAGTCTCAAAATATTCCTGAAGGAACAGAGGAGCGCGCGCAGCAGGTCTCATGGACTGGTGAAGGGTGAGCAGAGTAGAGCTGGAGAAGCGTAGATCCCTCACACCTCTTCAGGACTCAACACAGGTAACCACTGATCTGGTAAAGTTGCAGGTGGATAACAGACAACTGGACTAGACGGGACAAAACAGATAACAACAGTTCAACAGCGGTAACGAACGTGACGGTCAACAATAATCCGACAAACTAGAGTGAAACACGAGAGACTAGAAATAGAGAGTAGCTAATGATAGAGGATAGAGAACAGGTGTGATAATGAGAGGATGAGATTCAGCTGGGGGAGATAAGAGGTAAATGAAGAGTGAGAGTGAACAAGAGGGAACAGATACAGAGAATGACCAGAAGAGGGAGACAGAGACCAATAAAACATGAGAAGAGAACCAGGATCATGACACATGTATGTACATGTTTGTATTTTTGAGAGAATATTGTTTATGCATGGTTATTGAAAAAACTAAAACTTAAAGTTTTTGAAATAAGGCCACAAAACACATACTAAATATGTGTCCACAATACTTTTGACTAATGGATGTTGTCGCCTAGAGTTTTTGCTTCAAAATGATCTGAAAATCATCCTGCCTAATCATTGACATAAAACAATACATTGATTTAAATTTTGTAAGACACTTTTTGTTTGGAAAGGCAATATGCGGGTGGGCGTAATTGGGCGTGGAGGAATCATGAATAATGCTCTGATTCACACCTGAGAAGACAAAGACCTGCATAATGAGCCGCATAATGAGCTGTGTAATGAGCCTTTCACACAGGCGTGTCACTGGGAAAGAATGCTTTCAAAAGAAGAAACATTTTTTAAAGATGTTTCCAACTCTAACTTTGAACCAATTCTAAATTCTAATATAGAATATACACTGCTGTTCTAAAGTTTGGGGTCGGTAAGATTTTTTATGTTTTTAAAAGAAGTCTCTTCTGCTCACCAAGGCTGCATTTATTTGATTAAAAATACAAAACAAACCCAGTAATATTGTGAAATATTATTTCAATGTAAAACAGCTATTTTCTATGTGAATATATAGTAAAGTGTAATTTATTCCTGTGATCAAAGCTGAATTTTCAGCATCATTACTCCAGTCTTCAGTATCACATTATCCTTCAGAAATCATTCTAATGATGATTTGATGCTCAAAAGACATCTCTCATTATTATCAATGTTGAAAACAGTTGTGTACCATTTTTTTAGGATTCTTTGATGAACAGAAAGATTAAAAACAACAGCATTTATTTGAAATAGAATCTTTTGTAACATTATAAATGTCTTTACTGTCACTTTTGATCAATTTAATTCCTCTTTGATGAATAATAATTAATAAAATTAATTCCCCTTTTTTTTCCCCAAAAAATAAAATAAAAATTCTTACTGACCCCAAACTTTTGAACGGTAGTGTTTAATGTTACAATAGATTATATTTCAGATAAATGCTGTTCTTTTGAACTCTCTATTCATCAAAGAATCCTGAAATAAAAATGTAAATAACTGTTTTCAACATGGATAATAATGAGAAATGTTTCTTGAGCATCAAATCATCATATTAGAATGATTTTTGAAGGATCATGTGACACTGAAGACTGGAGTAATGATGCTGAAAATTCAGCTTTGATCACAGGAATAAATTATATTTTAAAATATATTATAATTGAAAACTGTTATTTTAAATTGTAATAATATTTCAAAATAGTACTGTTTTTTGTTGTATTTTTAATGAAATAAATACAGCATTGGTGAGCATAAGTGACTTATTTAAAAAACATAAAAAAATCGTACCGACCCCAAACGTGACTATGTACTAAAACATTTTTAGTACATAGTCATACCTGGAAACAAATTCAAATACACTATATGGGCCATTATACAGAATTTGTTCAAAGTTAGAGTTGGAAACATCTTGAAAAGAAAATTGTCTTTTTCCATAAATTTCTTATAAAGTATTCTTTTTTTAAAGTAGGCCAATACATTTTATCATACATATTTTAAAGTTAAGGATTCATTAGTTTGATATAGCTTACTTTGGAACAAACACTATAGTAACATCTTAGTTGATGAGTTTATTTTTGACAAAACATACTATATATTTAACATATGAGCAGAAACTGGCTAACAAAAGCTTATTTGATATTTTAGAATAAAAACTTTATAATCTATCCAAAACTATGAAATGTTGTCTTTCATATTTCATCTTAACAGTAAACAACAGCGCCCATCTGTGCCGTTAATTCATTCACACACAGAAATGTCGTTCAAATTTAAACTTTTTGCGTTTACAGACACTATTCCATATCGCGATTAGAACAAAGCACAAGAATAAAAGACGTACTATTCACAATTCTCGGCTAGATCCGTTGTTCCTCGAAATGAAAATAAACCAGCACATGTTCTGAGGTAAACGTCCCAGGATTATTCCTCACTGCCTCGCAAGACGACCTAGTACATTAATCTGATGATTAAACTTGGTGTGTTATCGAGTTCATGTGGGCGTTTACACGTTTGCATGTGTTGCCTCAGATCATTTGCGTTTGAATAGCGCGTGCTCACTGTGGGAGTGTCACGTTAGCAGATTAATGAGCTGCGAGAACGATAATGAGAACGGCGGACATATCTCTCTTTTTATATAGATTACATAAACAGAGAATATTTATTTTAGTTTTGAGTTAGATAATTTAAAAGTACAAACTTAAACTATTATAAAGATATATTGCTCATGCCTCATGTATGGTTCATGCCTCATGTATTTGCTGCTGTGTGAAAAAAATCGAGCAAAACGCGCCGTCGCGTTTGCCGGCCCCCAGAGGGTTAACCTCGAAAATCCCGTTTGAACTCGCTATTCTGTTTGTTAATTTTAACAAAATAATATATGAGAGGGAGAAGAAGCA
Organism: Siphateles boraxobius; assembly: GCF_051911475.1. Lineage (NCBI taxonomy): Eukaryota > Metazoa > Chordata > Actinopteri > Cypriniformes > Leuciscidae > Siphateles > Siphateles boraxobius. Next base: position 136,986 of record NW_027508770.1, read on the forward strand.
CACTAGGCCACAAAAGATCGCTAAAATGCCCAAAGCTCAGGATAAAAGTGCCTCAGCCACAAAAGCTAACACCCAACCGGACCAAGCTAGCAACACCATGGCGGGCGCAGGAACGGGGAGCCCTGGGACAAACATGGACACTGCTGGGGTACTTAAGGCAATTGAGGACTTAAAATCTGATCTAAAAGGAGACAATGCAAAGCTCAAACAGGATATTGGCCAACTGGGACAAGAAATCAACGGTTAAATTGGACAATATTGCAACCAACGTACAAGGCCTATCACAGCGGATTGACGAAGTGGAGGCCCGCGTGAACCAGGTGGAGGGCTGGGCAGAGGAGGCAACTGAGGCGCTGTGCACCAGCCTCGAACAGCAGAGGAAACTTCAGATCAAAGTGCTTGTCTTAGAATCACGATCCAGAAGAAATAACATACGTGTCTTTGGGGTGCCAGAAGGACAATTTACACGATTGCATGTAAAAAGGCTATCCCTCGGTCTTGGCTAAAGATTGACCCACCTCGGACTGAACAATGGAAAGAAATAGTGGAAGAGATACACTCAATGGAGAAGATGACATACTTTTTACGTATCAAGGACACATATATAACAGCGCTGGGCAAAATGGTTTGCATATAAAGAAGCGGAACAATTTTAATACTTTATTTTGCTATTATATAATACAGAGTGCCCCTTGTTCTTTGTCTTTGTATGTTGTGTTGTAATAAGAAAATGCTAAATAAAAATGCTAAAAAATTGTATTGAAAACTAAGCTGAGTTAGAAAACTAATGATTCTGTGTAACTGAAATGGTCAGTTTAAAAGACTGCTGAGGATTTAAATCAGAATAAGCACCTTTAACTGCTCTTACACCTTTTGTTTTGTTTCCACACCTGTGAGGGCACTTCTCCTGTACTTGCCATGGCTGAGTCTGCATGAAACAATGGTTATGGCCCTGCACTGAGGCCAACAACAGAAAGACATGGAAAGTTTCTGTTCCAAATGTTACCATTGATCATGGATGATGATGGATAGTCTGAATGCATATTTGGGCAAAAAGCTGAGACTGAGGAAGTGCCATGATGAAATATGCCAGAAGTTCAGCATCAGGCACTCAGAGAGTGGACTATGGGCCTTGCCGAACATTAAAAGGGCTTATGGAAAGATGCAACGCTTAAGGACAAACACCAACAGAGATGGCTTCTCTGTGATTTTGGTCAAACAAATTCTACAGCATCAACATAAGTGTGAGATTGACAAATCACAGCGTGAGTACAATGCAGGGAAAGCAAAGGTTTGAGTGCTGGCTGAACAATTACAGCATGAAAAGGACAAAGAAAGACTGTTAAATGAGGATGCCAAGTTGCTGACTTTACTCTCCAAACTGAAGGTTGAAAAGGTTACACAAAACAACACAATCTGTAGAACATGTCTCTCTTTCTCTTTACCTTGACCTGCAGAAATGATTGTGTGTTTTTAAACGTTGGTTCTAATAGCTCATTAATGTTGTGACTCGCTCAACAGTCCAGACACTTGTTTAGATCCCTCGTCTTCACAGATCTACTGACACAAACCACATCAGGCATTTCACACAACATCAACTAGCTCTAACGAGCAGAGACCAGACCATCAGGAACACAAACATCAAAACTACCGCGCTGCTGCTTTGTAGGACTAAAATAGGCCAGGAATATGAGACAAGGCTGAGGCATCAGTGTTGTGCCATTAGGTTGACAAACATACTTTGAGCACATTTGATGATGCGAGGGATTGTTTCGCAACATGACCATCAAAGTCCTGGAAAGCCAAAAGGTCTAAATGCCCAAATGTCTGTTTGAGCGTCAGGGCAATCATCATTTCAGATCAGTTTTGTCCCACGAAGTACATCATTATGTAACTCATAAGATGCAACATACGCTGCTGATAATTTGATCTCTGAGAATCTGTGAAATGGTCTTGAATTGGATGTGACATACATGTCACTCATCTAGTTGTCCTGACTCAAAGCTGAAAATAAGCCATGAGATGATGAAGCATTGGCTGTGTAGTGCGTCTCACTGAAGATCACTGAGTCAACGCTGATGGCCGTCTGTCTGAAATGTCTGATTTGTTTTATCTTGTGTGAGTGAAGTTGCTGTGGTCGGTCAGAGGCTTGATGTGATCGTAGCGTTTGAGAGCTCATCAAAGCTGTCTGGACTCTCTGCTCTTGGCAGCAAGTTTGTCTACCAGCTCCAAAACCCGTTAGTGAATTACTGAATGCAGGAATGCGCTTACGCAACTAGAACTCAACATGCTAGTATCAGTGTTTACTCAATCACGTAAGGAGAGGTGTTTAATTTCAGCCATAGTAGCAGGGAGATGGGTTATGGTTAGGGTCTTTTATCACAATGATATCTGAAATGAGCTAAAGATTCTTAGTGAGATTTCTTTCTGTGCTCGTCTGTAAAGTCTGCCTTTAGTCTCTGATTTCTGTTGGTTGATAAGCAATAGCTCTTGGTTGTAATGTGGGTTCTGTGAATGTGGCATTACAACCAAACTCTTACATTTCAGATTACATGTCTGTTGGTTTAACATTTAAACACAAAAGTGGAGGGGAGTTAGGGTTAAGTCATTAGCATCTTGACATTGTGTGTGTGTGTGTGTGTGTGTGTGTGTGTGTGTGTGTGTGTGTGTGTGTGTGTGTGTGTGTGTGTGTGTGTGTGTGTGTGTCAACCGTCTCCATATGAGAGCAGAGTGTGTCATGTTTGCTCTGGGACAGCCCTGTGATGTCATCAGACCGTGGAGTGCTGCAGATCAGTGTGTGAGTTAGATAGAGACGCAGATCAGTGTGTGAGTTAGAGAGAGATGCAGATCAGTGTGTGAGTTAGATAGAGACGTAGATCAGTGTGTGAGTTAGAGAGAGATGCAGATCAGTGTGTGAGTTAGAGAGAGAGAGAGAGAGAGAGAGAGAGAGAGAGACGGGCTGGTGCTGGTGAGTTTCATTCTGACAGGAGCCGCTGCTCTTTATTCTTCCCATGTCATGATGTGTGTTTGTTTGTGTTTGTTTTCATGCGGGTTTTGCTATTTTAATTGCACTTCATATTTGAGGTTTCAACGCTGCTGATCTGTAGTGACGTTTAGGTCAGTGTTTCTCACCTGCCAGAAAGAGTTGCGAGGACTGGAGTTGAGAAACACTGGTTTAGAGGGAGGCGTGACGATGGTTTGTGTGTGTGTGTGTGTGTGTGTGTGTGTGTGTGCTCGTGTTTGTGTGTGTGAGACCAGTGTTCTGTCATTCTGCTTATCAACACTCACACCAGTGAACTTGACATCATCATGACAGTCGGACACATGAACATGTCACTCGTGTCGTTGTGTTGTTGGGGGTGTGTGTTAGTGTGTGTTTGATGGGGTTGTGTATCATGGCTCTGATGTTGTAGCCTCTACACTGCAGTTATTTGAACATGAAAGCAAAATATTGAAAAGTGCCACACTGTTAATTTCCCAAGAGCATCTGAGCTTGAAAAATAACACACACTGTTACAGCCAGAGATCACACTGTGTGTGTATGTATGTGTGTGTGTGTGTGTTTGTTCTGCGGGTCGAGGTGCGAACTCTAGACGGAGTTTCCACTGATCGTGTGTCTCTCGTATCTGCCTGTGATCCTGCGTTGGTCTTGTCACTGTGTGTGTGTGTGTGTGTGTGTGTTCTGCGGGTCGAGGTACGAGCTCTAGTTCCCACTGGTGGCGTGTCTCACTGTAATCCAGCGCTCATCTCCTCACTGTGTTTGTCTTGTTCTCTGCAGTGGAGCTGAGTTCTGCTCTGCCAGTGCGGGTTCCTCCGGCTGCTATCCCGATGGATCTGCGTGTGGAACCGGAACCGGCGCTGGACTCGGGTCGTCGTGAGCAGCTTCAGCAGGAGCTTCTGGGGCTCAAACACAAGCAGCAGGTCCAACGACAGCTCCTGATCACAGAGTTCCAGCGGCAGCACGACCAGCTCTCTCGCCAACACGAGGCTCAGCTACAGGAGCACATGCAGGTATGTGTGTGCGTGTGTGAGTGAGTGTGAGTTTGTGTGAGTGTATGCACAATTTTGTGTAAGAAAAATATCCATATTTAAAACTTTATCGACTAAAATAACTAGCTTCCGGCAGACGCATCGATTTACGGTGAAAGAGTAACTATTGACCCTGTTAGTTTGAACAGCGAGAGGCGCAGGGCTTGCGCTACTCCTACATCTACTCATACATCGTCACGGGTTACTCTTGTGGCGTAAGTCGACTTGTGTACGGCCGTCTGCCGGAAGTTAGTAATTTAAGTCGATAAAGTTTTAAATATGGATATTTTTCTTACACAAACACATCACTTCCAAGCTTCAGAAGGCCTTTATTAACCCCCGGAGAGCCGCTTCGAGCACTTTAATCAGAGACAGATGCACTTTTATGATGGATAGATGCGCTTTTATGATGGAAAGATGCACTTTTATGATGGATAGATCCGCTTTTATGATGGATAGAGGTTTTGGGTGAACTATCCCTTTAAAGCTCAGAAGTGTGTGAATGTCTGTTGAGTTTATGGACGATCAGCACTGATCCTCCAGATCAGAAGTCACTGGCGTTAAGAGCTCTTCATGTGATGAAGATATATTGTCATATGATATCCGTTTCTACAGGTTTGTTGCACAGGTGACGGAGGTTGTCCACAAAACACCCTAGAAGAAAAGGAAATGTGGCCAATGTCCAGTTAAATTAATTGAATCTTGTGCTGAATGCTGTGGACACACAGATTCTGTTGACTTGATGAGTTGGGAAAAGGGTTGGTGACCCATAGCTGGGATTTGCTGCTATTGAGACAGATGTTGAGACAGATGTTGGTGTGGATTGCGAATCCGTGCAGGAAGAGATGAGGGAGCAATGGAAAAAAACTTCAAACTCAACAGTCCTGCATGCATTGTAGGGATGATTATCAGCTGATGTTCATGTGATCAGATCTTGATTCACGTAAAGTCCGATGGTTTAATGTAATTATAATCTGCTGTAGAGTTGTCAAAAAGTACTGACTTTGGTACCAAGTTGGTACTGAAATTTTAAAAATGTGACGCTTTGAGTGCTGTTGAGGGGAATCGTAAACGCCTCTGATCAGTGCTTCAAAAACATCAAATATACATCAATGGTTCACGCTTACACAGATACACACGCGAGAGCAGGACTGGTCCGCTTGTGCTTTCAAACACTCCTGCTCCCGTTTTTTAAAAAACTTTTAAACACTTCCGTGCATCGATCACTGTAGCCAATCATTGTGTGTAACTTTGGCACAGTCATTTGAGTCAGTACCACAGGTTAAGTCTGGAGTAATAATGGAGATGATTCACGGTTACCTGACAGATGTTGTCCTGTGTGTGTGTCTCCTCAGCATCAGCAGGATCTCCTGGCCCTGAAGCATCAGCAGGAGCTGCTGGAGCACCAGAGGAAGATGGAGCATCACCGGCTGGAGCAGGAGCTGGAGAAACATCAGCGCGAGCAGAAGCTGCAGCTACTGAAGAACAAGGAGCGCGGGCAGGAGAGTGAGTTCATCTCGCTGGAGGACCTCGGATTAACAGAAGCCATTTGATGCCAGTAACAGACATCAATTACACTGAAATCTAAACTAAACAGTGATCAGGCTTTCGTAATCTGTGTTTGCTGTGGACAGGTGCGGTGGCCAGCACTGAGGTGAAGATGCGCCTGCAGGAGTTTGTTCTCAATAAAAAGAAAGCGCTTGCTCAGCGGAGTCTCAACCACTGCATCTCCAGCAACACTCACTACTGGTACGCCTGAGAAACACACACACACACACACACACACACACACACACACACACACACACACACACACACACACACACACACACACACACACACACACACACACACACACACACACAACTTCTGATCAGAGGATATCTGGTGTTGTTATTGATGCTCAAACTGTTAGTTATTCAGGCTCAAACTAATCAAAACGCATCAAACAGAGACAAAGCATTAACCAGGCCTGACAGACGAGCGCTGATAACTAGATCAGATCCACAGTCTTCACTAGCAGAGGCTAATCCTGCTCAGCGAACCGGTCAGGATCCTGGGTAGGGTTGCACCAGCCGTTCGTAGGTTCTTTCTTAATCTGGAACGTAAAGTCCACACTAGAGGCTTAGTAACTACTAGCTAGTTTGTAACTAACTAAATGTACTTTATTCCATTGCACCATTTGTTCGCAAGGCAGAACGTAGCTAGTAGTAAGTAAGTAAGTAAGTAAGTAAGTAAAGTTTATTTCTATAGCACATTTAAAACAGCTTGCGCTGACCAAAGTGCTGTACATAGTTGTACTGGCCACAGGGTAATAAAACAACTTATTACCGTATAATAATATACGGTTTTACCGTACGGTATAATACCGTATAATAGGTCGTAAGCTCTGCGTAAAGTAATGCGTAGTCGCATAATATGACATTTGACCTCGATGATCCAATAGCAGCCTTCAAATACGTGAGCAGAAGTTGTTTAATTGTTGGGAATTTCAGTTTATCCTTCATTCTAACTTCCTTTGCCTCACTTAACTAACAGTAAAAATACGTTTCCATTAAATACGACATTTAATCATGAATAACATAAGTGTTTTTATATGTAACTAACATTCAGAAACTATATTTGAAACGAATTAATAAGGATGAATAAATAAGTAATGATACAAATAAAACATAAGAAATAACATTTATTGATTGACTGATTTTATGTGACATGCACAACGGGCCGATGGACAGATGCACAGCGGCGCTGTAGGAAGGGCGCGTTGATGAGCCGCTAACAAAGTAATCTTCATATAATGTTGTCTCTTTTAAAATGCAAGCGAGTTTAAATGTCAGGATTATCGTATATGTCTAAATAATTTAAATCTGTCAGGTAAAAGAAGAGCTTATTGATGCAGTTCATAAGTTGTATCTTAGTGCCCATTTACGTCAAATCTAGGCTGAGTTGTAACTTACGCACAGCTGGTGCAACTGGCCTTGATCACTCACTGTGTGTTTACAGTGGTCTTTACTGTGACCTGTCTCAGTTCCTCTGTGTGTGTGTGTGTTCAGGAAAACTCAGAGCTCTCCTCCTCAAACCTCCAGTTCCTTCAGTCATCCTGCCACGAGCGTCTACGACTCCAAAGACTTTCCATTGCGCAAAACAGGTACTTCATGCAGTAAAACACATTCATTCCTCAGTGTGTGAAGCGGACGCCTGGGGCTCAGAGATCACACAGGTCTATTACCTCATGTTATTTCGTGTTTTCATCCGCTCTTTTGCAAGGAGACAGAAAAGGGCAGTTTTAGTGACAATCTTGAGTGACTCTTGGCATGAACATGAGGAACAGAGGAAGCGCTGCTTCTACCCTATAATTATTCACTTACTGGTGACACTAGAGATCAGCCACGGTTTACTCTGGCCTCAGGAACGTGTGTGTGTGTGTGTGTGTGTGTTTGTGTGTGTGTGTGTGTGTGTGCTAATGTCAAGTCAAGTCGCCTTCATTTATACAACGCTTTTAACAATATAGATGTTTCAAAGCAGCTTTACAGTAACAGAGATTGTTCTGGCTTTACAGCAGATCTAGAATAAAGTTATTGTCCAGATAAAGTTATTTTTGATTGATTCACTTCCATCGCAACGATCATTAGTTATTAACTTAGCGGCCGCTAACACGACACCGTTCTAACAGAAAACCCTTAATGCAATCCGGCCGCTCATCCTTACACAACAGTGCCTGGTGCTCGAGAACGCAAACCATGAAACAGGTTCCAAGCTACAAGCCTTGAAACATGTATAATACAGAATTTTTTATCGTAATGGAACATGACCTCGCTGTAGACGGAGGTTAGTGTGTGTTGTGCCACAGACAGCAGCTTCTGCCATCATACGCCGATTTGAAGAGGAAACTCCTGAAGCTGCACTTGATCAGATCTCGTCCTGATCAGCGGCTCTCCTCAATCACCGGATTCATTCCCTGCGGTTTTCCCATCTAGTGACGGCTTGTTAATAAGAATCTGTTGGTTCAGAGCCTCATGTATTTCACAGGCCGTCTGAGCATCATGTCCTGTAACAGCTCATCATGATGGATGCTGTGATAACTGCATCCGCTTCATCAGAGTCTGATGTGCTAATGTGTGTATTTACTGCAATCATTTCCTGGAATGTTTGTTCTGTGATGCTTCTCACAGGCTCTCTCTCTAGTATTACTAGCTCATCTTTAGATGTGACTGGTTGACAACACACTGTATGATTCATTCTCAACCAGGATTTAAGCTAAAGCGAGGCGTGTGTGTAAGCAGTTGTGTTATGTGCAGCGAGTTTTAGCCAGGTTTCTGTCTGAGTGTGTTTGTGCAGCAAGGTGTGTGTAAGCAGTTGTGTTGTGTGCAGCAAGGTGTGTGTGTAAGCAGTTGTGTTGTCTTTAGCGTCGGAGCCGAACCTGAAGCTGCGCTCTCGTCTGAAGCAGAAAGTGTGTGAGCGCAGGAGTAGTCCGTTACTGCGATGCAGAGACAGTCCCGTTGGCTCGCTGAAGAAGCGCTCTCTGGAGACCACAGGTGAAGTGTGAGACGAGCTCATGATCACACACACTGCACACACAAACACACACACACTAACTCTCTCTCTTCTGTGGGTCTGTAGATTCGGCGTCTAGCAGCGCTCCTGCTTCAGGACCCAGTTCCCCAAACAACAGCTCACACACTAACCTGAGCGAGAACGGCACCAATGCGACCGAGGTGAGTGTGTGTGTGTGAGAGTGTGGGAGAGTGTGTGTCAGATCACAAAAATCTCTCTTAATGCTGATGATCTATATCCGAAGAGTTAAATGAGGGAGACATAAAATGTCATTAAAGTGCTGTGCTCCTCAGGATCAGGACTAAAAAACACTGAGAACATGTTTTTGTGAACTCATGGTTATTACACACTAAAAATCCTCTTTTTCTTTACATTTCACGCTTGTTTCCTAGTCTGTCTTCCTGATAAAGCTGGTGTTGTGCTCTAGGACAGTGCTTGTGTTCCTCTATAATGAATATATGAATGTGATGTTCTCCAGTCGTCTCTCAGGCAAGCTCAGCCGTCGCTCGTCACGTCTCCCTCGTTACCCAACATCACCCTGGGTCTGCCCGCCAACAGCAACGTGAGTATTCAAACAAAATCCCTCTATTATCAATTACTTTTATCTTGTTTTCTACTAGTGATCTGCTTTCTTCTTCACATCCTTATGAGATACATTTACTTGACATAAAAACAGAATTTTCACAGAATATTTCTTGCTCTAAGCATAAATCTTATCATGTTTGTGCTTTTAGAAAAGTTTAATTACAGAGGGTTAAAAAATGCACTTAATTCAGGACAGATGCTCTGAAGTCGTCAGATTTGCCTCTCAAGTGGATTGTTTTTTTAAAGGTTAGATATTTTTACTGGAACATACACATACTAATTAGAGTGTAAAACTGTAGTTCGACCATTAGTAAAGAAATATTCCCAGTGAATGGCGTTCTGATCTGATATGTGTGTGAGAAACGGTCACGATCGATCACGATCGGTTTGACACACTCACTCACTCACACACACACTCACACACACGCTCTGGGCTGTTTTGTTCGGCGCTGTGATGCTTAGGAAAATATTGAGTTTCATTTAGTCTTTTCTTCAACAAGGTGACGTTTACCCAGCCAGACAGTGAACGCTTGTGCGTGACCGCTTTACCCGAAAGCTCTCCATTCCTGGGCGCCTCTCACCTTCCCTCATTTCTGGGCAATTCAGACACTGCAAACTCCCACAATGCACTGCTGCAACACATGGACCTCCTGGAGCAATCGGCCCCACCGAGTCCTTTAGCTGCAGGTGAGTAGAGCTCTGAGTTTGACGTTTGGTTTAGTAAAGATGATGGCGGAGTGTTTGCCAGGCCGCTGCGAGAGCGTAGCTGTGAAGTCTGCGCAGAATCCTCAGTGGATGAACTTATTTTACTGGGTGTTTCAATGTCAAGTGCTTTTGGAGATGAGACGGTTGAATCGAGAGTCCAGCCATCGTGAGTAGGGTTGGGTACCGAAACGGTACCGATATGGAACCGGTATGTAACCGGACCGAATCAAAAAGCAGATTTCGGTGCCACTTAAATGCCTCGGCTGTCGGTTGAAATATTTGCCCTCTGGTTCTCCGAAACGGACGTAAGAAGCATCAGCACCGCATGTGATCGCTAGTTAACCCTTCGAAGCGTACTATCGATCACACCGGTGTGATTAGACCGTTCAGATTGCTAAATTCAAATCTGCGTTTGTGCGTTGGCTGACGCTGAGCCAGAGACAGACGCTCACCACTGACATGTGGAGTTCCGCAGGGCTCTATTTTGGGGCCGATTCTCTTCTCCCTTTATTTACTTCCCCTTGGATCCATCTTAAAGAAGCATAACATCAGTTACCATTTTTATGCAGACGATTCACAGATCTACTTGCCTAAAAAAGTAAAGGTGAAAATTCCTTAAAAAGACTGTTAGATTGTTTTTATGACATTAAAGCCTGGATGGCTTTAAACTTTTTACATTTTAATGAAAGAAAAACTGAAGTCATGTTATTTAGACCCAGTAGCTCTACTAGCGCTTCCCAATTGGACCTATGTCCCCTGGCACCCTATGTCAAGTCCATGGTAACTAATCTTGGTGTTAAGATGGATAGTGATTTTCGACTAGAGAAGCAGATAAATTCCGTTGTAAGAGCTAGTTTCTTTCAACTTAGACTGCTTACCAAACTGAAGCCATTTTTATCTTTTACGGATTTTGAGAGGGTTATACATGCTTTTATCACAACTCGTCTGGACTATTGTAATGCTTTATATGTGGGCATTAACCAGACCTCCCTCTCCAGATTACAAATGGTTAAAAATGCTGCTGCTCGAGTCCTTACCGGAACACGAAAACGAGATCACATTACGCCTGTTCTTGCCTCCCTTCATTGGCTACCGGTTTGTTTTAGAATACATTTTAAGATTCTGTTGTTTGTTTTTAAATCTCTCTATGGTCAAGCCCCAGTTTATATCTCAGAACTACTGAAGATGCACGCTCCTCTGAGGTCATTAAGGTCTGCTGACCAGCTACTCTTTTCTGTCCCTAGCACTTTTATTCATTGGCATTTAAACCTGCTTGAGAGTTGTATCTTCAATTCAATTCAATTCAAATTTATTTGTATAGCGCTTTTCACAATACACATTGTCTCAAAGCAGCTTTACAGAAATTGCATTTCGGAAATGTACATAGAAAAATACAGTTAGTTAATCAAGTATTAATTTATGGCATAACATATCGCCGGCTTTGAGTCGTCTCTTCACAGGCGTCGAGTCGTCTCTTCACAGGCGTTGGGGCATCTGAAGTCTCCGTGAGAGGCTGGATACAAACTGGAGCTGACGAACGCTATTTACCTCGGGACTAGCGTCCCGAGATAACAGCAGAAAGGCAGATGGGAAATAATTAGCATAGCTGATGTTCATAATGTTAATGCATTCGAACTGATTCAGCAGTATCAAAGGTTAAGCATTAAGTGAATGCTTGGTTAAAGAGATGCGTCTTTAATCTAGTTTTAAACTGGGACAGCGAGTCTGAGTCTCGTACAATATCAGGAAGGCTATTCCAGAGTTTAGGAGCTAAATGCGAGAACGCCCTCCCTCCTTTAGTGGACTTAGATATCCTAGGAATGACCAGAAGCCTCGAATTTAGTGATCTTAAAGAGCGCGATGGATTGTATGGCGATAGAAGGTCTGTTAAATACACAGGAGCTAAACCATTTAGGGCTTTATAGGTCAGTAGGAATACTTTGTAATTGATACGTAACTTAATAGGTAACCAGTGTAGAGATGATAAAATAGGTGTTATATGATCATATTTTCTTGATCTAGTAAAAACTCTAGCAGCTGCATTTTGCACTAACTGTAGCTTGTTGATTGAGGATGTAGGACAGCCAGCTAATAAAGCATTACAGTAATCTAGTCTCGAGGTCATGAATGCATGAAGTAACTTTTCTGCATCAGAAACAGATAGCATGTTGCGTAGCTTAGCAATGTTTCTAAGGTGGAAAAAGGCTGTTCTTGTAATATATGAAATATGATTTTCGAAAGTCAAGTTGCGGTCTAGTATAACACCCAGGTCTTTTACTGTAGTGGATAAAGTAACAGGACATCCTTCTAAATTAAAGTTGTATTGTAAGGGATTTTGTGGGTAGTTTTTTGGACCAATAAGTAATACCTCCGTTTTATCTGAATTTAATAGCAGGAAATTACACGTCATCCAGCATTTTATATCATTTAGACACTCTGTCAATTTAGATAAGTTAGTGTTTTCATCTGGTCGTGATGAGATATATAATTGAGTGTCATCAGCATAACAGTGGAAATTAATTCCATGTTTTCTTATAATATTACCAAGTGGCAGCATATATATTGAGAATAGCAGAGGGCCTAACACCGATCCTTGCGGTACTCCATAGTCTACTGACGTTATCTTTGATTTTTCCCCATTTAGACAGACAAAATGGTAACGGTCTGATAAGTAAGATCTAAACCAGCTTAATGCCTGTCCCTGAACACCAGTGTAGTTTTGTAGTCGATCCAGGAGTATTTTATGATCGATAGTGTCGAACGCAGCGCTTAGATCGAGTAGAACTAGTATTGAGATACAGCCTTGGTCAGAAGCTAAAAGTAAATCATTTGTAATTTTAACTAGCGCAGTTTCTGTGCTATGATGCGGTCTGAATCCCGACTGGAATTTTTCATAGATATCATTTTCTTGTAAGAAAGAGCACAATTGAGCGGACACAATTTTTTCTAGTATTTTAGACATAAATGGAAGATTTGAGATGGGTCTGTAATTTGCTAAGTTATTTGGATCTAATTGCGGTTTCTTAATGAGAGGTTTTATTACTGCCAGCTTGAATATTTTTGGAACATGACCTAAAAATAAAGACGAGTTAATAATATTAAGAAGAGGCTCTTCGACTACAGGTAACACTTCTTTCAGTAGTTTAGTGGGTATTGGATCTAATAAACATGTTGTTGGTTTCGATGCAATGATAAGTTTATTTAGCTCTTCCTGTCCTATAGTTGTAAAGCGGTGTAGTTGTTCTAGAGGGGCCATAATTGAGGCTGAATCATAAGACATCATAGAGGATTGTATTTTTAAAATTGTGTTTCGGATGCTTTCTATTTTCTCATTGAAGTAATTCATAAAATCATTACTACTATATTGTAATGGAATATTTTGCTCTGGTGATGTTTGTTTATTTGTTAGTCTAGCCACGGTGTTGAATAAAAACCTTGGATTATTTTGGTTATTTTCTATTAGTTTGCGGAGATGCTCAGCTCTTGCTGCTTTTAGAGCCTTTTTATAACGTGACATACTGTCTTTCCACGCGATTCTAAAGACCTCTAAATTAGTTTGTTTCCATTTACGCTCTAAGTTACGAGTTTCTCTCTTGATTGCATGCGTAGCACTGTTGTACCATGGTGCTTTAGTTTTCTCTCTTACCTTTTTTAATCTAATTGGTGCAACAATATCTAGTGTACTAGAGAACATGGTGCTCAAACTGCTAGTCATTTCCTCTAGTTCATCTGTTTGTTTGGGTGCACTGCGCAGCTGAGATAGATCAGGTAAGCTATTTGAGAATCTATCTATAGTGGTTGGAAGGATTGTTCTGCCTGGTCGATAACGTTGCGCAACGTGACAAATTTCAGCAGTACGTATTATACAAGTTACCATGTAATGATCAGTGAGATCATCACTTTGCGGTATAATATTTATATCAGTTGGATTGGTTCCATATGATATAATTAAATCTAGTGTATGATTTAGACGATGAGTGGGAGCACTGACGTTTTGCGTGACCCCAAAGGAGTTTAATAGATCTGTAAACGCAGTCCCTAACGCATCATTTGTATTATCTACGTGTATGTTAAAGTCTCCAACAATTATTGCTTTATCGACATTGACCAATAGATCTGAGAGAAAGTATGCAAACTCTTTTAGGAAATCAGCATAGGGCCCTGGAGGTCTATATAGGGTAGCCAAGGCTAGAGATAATATGGATTTGTTTCTTGCATCTAAGAGCGTAACATTTAGCACAAGTACTTCAAACGAATTAAACCTGTGACCTGTTTTCTGAGTAACATTAAGAATATCTCTATAGATTGTTGCAACACCGCCGCCACGACCGATCAGACGGGGCTCATGCTTATAACAGTATCCTGGTGGAGTGGACTCATTTAGACCGAAATAATCATTTGGTTTAAGCCAGGTTTCAGTAAGGCAAAGTACATCGAAACTATTATCTGTGACCATTTCATTTACAATAACCGCCTTAGGTGTGAGCGATCTAATGTTTAGAAGACCTAGCTTTAGAAATTGTTTTTGTTCACTGATATTTAGATTTTCTGGTTTAATTACAATAAGATTTTTGCTAGATCCTACACTAGATTTATTGTTTGGCCTCACTAAGCGAGGAATAGACACAGTTTCTATATAATGTTCTACACTACTTATATCAATTAAGTTGGGACAGCAAAGACTGTGATTTGGACTTTGACTTACTAGTCATATGGTGTGTAACGTCTTGGAGATGTTGTCCGACAGAACAGCCGCTCCGATTCTGCTGGGGTGCAGGCCATCAGCACGGTAGAGCCTAGGTCGCTCCCAGAACAGATTCCAATTATTTACAAAGAGCAGTTTCTGTTCATTACACCATGACATTAACCATTCATTTAGAGCAAATAATCTACTGAACCTTTCTTGTCCTAGTCGGTACGTGGGAAGCGGTCCAGACACGATGATCGTTGCTTCAGGCGATGTGCTGCGAACCGTCTCGATCAGGCTTCTGTAGTCCTTCTTCAGAACCTCCGTCTGCCGCAGCCTGATGTCGTTCGTCCCGGCGTGTAGGACCACAGCTCCGACGCGCTCGTCACCGTTCAGGATCTCGGGAATCTGTGCAGCGACATCAAGAACACGAGGACCAGGAAAGCAGTAAGTGCGCACCTTACGCTTACCTGAGGTAGCACGGACATGACGGACCATGGAAGTGCCGATGATCACGGCGGCGTCACGTTCCGGCTCGCGAAGAGGGGAGAAGCGGTTCCGGGTGGAGATCTCGAAGACCGGGAGGGGGGGGGGGAGTCCTTGGTCTGGTCCTGGCTCGTGTCTTCCGCTGTGGGATCACCCAGGGTCCGTGGTGTTGCCTCGGTGCCGGAGTGAATGAAGGCAGAGATGATCGCGTCCTCCTGGGCAGAGAAACGCACGGAGTAGACGAAGTCGGAGTCAAAAAGTTACTAACCACTGACTTGTGAGCATCGGCGCGTGATGTTTCAAGCGTTGATCGCCGATCTCGCAGCTCGGCTTGCTTCACCAGCAGAACGCGGATCTGTTTCTCCACCGACTCCAGCTCCAATCGTACCGAAACCAGCTCGAATGTGTCCTCACCTGCACTCAGAGGTAACGTTAGACACACATCCGATATGTTCGCCATTATAACAGATGAACAGTAAATTAGTAGTGATACTACCAATATCACTACTAATTTAGGACTGAAATGATGGATATAACACGTATCCTTTCAGTCAAACGGGTGTAAAATGAGAGGGTCGATAGGCGCGAGGCCACGCGTGAAATGCTAGCGGGCTAAAGGCTAGTAGCCGAGATTCGGAAAGTTGGATCTAAGTAGCGATATCAAAGCAATCCGATTGTTTTTTATAAGGAATAGTGTCGAGGATAAGTTCACATGATATAAAAATAGAAAGTGCTTGTTTATAAATGACAAATTATATATCTTGCATATAATATAATATCTTGCAAATTATAGTTTTCTAGTATGTTTATTGTTTTAATTGCTTGCTTGTTGTTGTTTTCCATGTTTTACAACTGTGCCTGAAATTATGTTAATGTCCAGCACTTTGGTCAACCTCGGTTGTTTTTAAATGTGCTTTACAAATAAAGTTGGTATGGTATGGTATGGTATGGTATGGCAAACAATCCTTTCAATTATAAATTGATGACGTATTTAGATACACAATGTGCAGGTAACTATTACATTTTTCTCTATTCTTCTCACACTTCACCAGCCACTTACTTTCATGTATTTCGGGAGAAGTGGATGAATTCACATGTTGTAGGCCTAAATCTGACGGATACAATTCTCTGAACTGCGATGCGCACTAACATGGCGCCCATTGTGCGTTATAGATCAACTAACATGAATCATGATCATTATAAAGGTTTCTTAAATGACAAAACACATTCACTTACATGTATTTAAGAATAAAAATATCAGCCGAGGACAGACTGACATGTAACGCAACCAATCACAGTTAGTTTTGTTCCACCTCATGTTTAGTGTAAAAATGTGAAGTCGATGTCCCTACAATAGCAGACCCGCATACATCTAATAAATTAATCATTAAAGAAAGTTGTGCAAGTTTACTGCAACAATAGAGCCACGAACTTCACATACTTTTGAAAATTCAGCATTCAATTAGTCCTGAGCGGCGCTCATGGTCACAGTTGTAAACATGACGGCGTTCTTTTTCCACGAGGGGTTTCGCGTCACAGCATTTAAGGTGACGCACTCTAAAATAACGCTCACCTTGTCCAGGACATGCAATAAGTCAGGAGAGGTTTTGAATTTTGCCAGAGAAGGCAAAAAATGTGGAAAGAATTGCTGACATTTAAAACAGCATACCAAGAATACAGACTACTTTGCTGTTATTAGTATTGTAGTGTTATTTAGTGTTAAATTATTGACTTTGGGTTAGGTGGATGAGGTTTTATTGTGAATTTATGCAAAATTGTTGTATTTTGTATTAGACTACTTATATTTATATATTTACTTTAAAATTTCAAGTTCAAGTTTCAAAAGTTCAATAATGAGGAAGGAAGAGGACAGGGTCGGCTTAACTGAGACTTGTGCTTTATTCTCTTTTTCCACAATCAAAACAAGTGTCATGCGTTACAGCGCTTCAATATACTCAGTCCAGCACAATAAATGATACTGCCCTCCAGTGGATGCGCACACAGCTCGGCACAAGTCCTCAGTTCGTCTCCCTCCTTTGGTATCGGTTTCCAGGTGGCTTTATCCAGTCTCTCCATGCCAATTACTGAAACAAGACACAGGTGTTTGTCATTTACACTAGACCCACTTTCGGTTGTCTCCCAGCTCTCTCTCCTGTCACAGATCTCGCTATACCACGCCCCCCTCACCACAATTACGTTTTAAGAATTTATTTTATTTTATTATTTTTTCAATAAAAAAGCTGATGTCATTCACCATGATTTTGAGTCTTTTTTTTTTAAGTATCGGTTCAGGCACCTGTACCGTTTTAAAAGTATTGATTTGGCACCGGGATCAAAAAAAACAAATGATACCCAACCCTTGTTGTGAGTGTGTGTGTGTGTGTGTGTGTGTGTGTGTGTGTGTGTGTGTGTGTGTTCACGAGGAGTGTGTGCGTGTGTTCACGAGGAGTGTGTGCGTGTGTTCACGAGGAGTGTGTGCGTGTGTTCACGAGGAGTGTGTGCGTGTGTTCACGAGGAGTATGTGTGCTTGTCTGCGCAGGTATGTCCGCGTCTCCTCTGCGGAAACTTCGGCCACACCGTCCTCTGGGCCGCACGCAGTCGGCTCCTCTTCCTCAGAGCGGTCAGGCTCTCCAGCAGCTCGTTGTCCAGCAGCAGCACCAGCAGTTCCTGGAGAAACACAAGCAGCACTTCCAGCAGATGCACATCAACAAGGTCAGAGACTCTTCACCCTCTTCCTACATCACAGATTTAATGGCTGTAATAGTTTCAGTAGCGAGTGACTCAGTTGGGAATCAGTGATTATCATCATCAGCCGTTACAGGTTACATGGTTAGGAATCAGATATTTTACTAGCAATGTGACGGTACTTTGACAGATGAGGATCAGAGCTGCGTTTAAACATCTGAGTTTCCCGCTTAAAGCTTTCTGTGACCCTGTATGGTGGGACCACCGTCTGAAGCTCATGTGCAAGAAACCAGACAGTTTTAAACCGCCTGTGAAATCTGCGTTCTGCTGAACGTTAGTGATCCACACACCAGATGAGCTCATACAAGGTCAAAGTTTCATATCAGCAGAACAGGCTTGTTTAATGTTGCTCTACAGCGTCGCTCGAGAGAGATTGTGTGCCGAATATACATACTTGAGTGTGATTGGCTCTTACTGTGTATAAGGAGGTAAACCGTACGGATGTGTTTGTGACACTGAACATCAGTTTTTCGGCAGCTGGTCCGGGAGCTTCTACTAGAGTTGTCAAAAAAAACATACTAAAAAAGTTGTCAAGTGAGTACTGAAACTTATAAATGTGACGATACCAGCATTTCCCTTTAGCATTTTGAGCGCTGTTGAAACGGACTCTCCCGGGTGTATCGGTGTAAGCGCTCGATGAAGACATGTTTTTCAAAGCGTTGATCATTGTAGCCAATCACAGACATTACATACACTATATTGCCAAAAGTTTTGGGACGTCTGCCTTTACATGCACATTAACTTTAAAGACATCCCATTCTTAATATTTAATATTTTATTTTTTATTCTAAACTGTTTTAATTATTCTGATTTCTTTTGATTATTTTAATTTACTCTATGTAAAGCACTTTGAATTACCATTGTGTATGAAATGTGCTATACAAATGAACTTGCCTTGCCTTGGCTTAATCCATAGGGTTTAATATGGAGTTGTCCACCCTTTGCAGCTATAACAGCTTCAACTTTTCTGGGAAGGCTTTCCACAAGGTTTTGGAGTGTGTTTACGGGAAGAAGAGCATTAGTGAGGTCAGGCACTGATGTTGGAGGAGAAGCTCTCAGTCTCCGCTATACTTCATCCCAAAGCTGTTCTATCGGGTTGAGTTCAGGACTCTGTGCAGCCAGTCCAGTTCCTCCACACCAAACTCCTCATCCATGTGTTTATGGTCCTGCTTTGTGCACTGGAGCGCAGTCATGCTGGAACAGGAATATCACCAAACTCTTCACACAAAGTTGGAACGTTGGAATTGTCCAAAATGTCTTGGTATACTGAAGCATTAAGAGCTTCTTTCACTGGAACTAAGGGGCCGAGCCCTGAAAAACAACCCCACACCATAATCTCCCCTCCACCAAACTTTACACTTGGCACAATGCAGTCAGGCAAGTACCGTTACCCAAACCCAGACTCGTCCATTGGATTGCCACACGGAGAAGCGTGATTCGTTACTTCAGAGAACACGCCTCCACTCCTCTAGAGTCCAGTGGTGGCTGCTTTACACACACTGTACACCACTTTGTAGCTATTGACTCTGCAGAAAGTTAGCGACTTCTGCGCTCTGGGATTTTACATGGCCTAACACTTCATGGCTGAGTTTCTGTTGTTCCCATTTGCTTCCACTTCGTTATAATACCACTAACAGTTGACCGTGGAATATATTTAGTTGTGAGGAAATTTCACGAATGGACTTACTGCACAGGTGGCAACGCTTGAGTTCACTGAGCTCCTGGGAGTGACCCATTCTTTCACAGATGTGTGTAGAAGCGTCTGCATGCCTAGTGCTGGAGTTTATACAACTGTGGCCATGAAAGTGATTGGAACTCCTGAACTCAATGATTTGGAGGTGTGTCCCAATACTTTTGGCAATATAGTATATGTTGAGCACATCAACAATGGCCAATAAGAGGTGTTTAAGAATCCGTTCAACTGCGCTCAAAATGCTAAAGGGAAATGCTGGTATCGTCAAGTCAAGTCACCTTCATTTATATAACGCTGTTAACAATATAGATTGTTTCAAAGCATCTTTACAGTGAAAACAGGAAATTAAAGTAACAGAGATTGTTTAGGCTTTACAGCAGCTCTAGAATAAGGTTATTGTCCAGCTAAAGTTAGTTTTGATTGATACACTTCTGTTGCAAAGATCATTAGTTATTAACTTAGTGGCCGCTAACATGACACCCTTCTAACAGAAAACCCTTAATGCGATCCGGCCGCTCATTTGCACACAACAGTGCCTGGTGCTCGAGAACACAAACCATGAAATAGGTTCCAAGGTACAAGCCTTGAAAAATTTATAATACAGAATTTTCTGTACTCACTTCCGTGTAGCAAGGCAAACCGGAATTATCCCGACAATGTTTTATCAGTGCAGAGGTAAAGGGAAGGAGGCCTTCACAGGGGAGAGACTAGTGACAATTCAGGACTGCGTTGTCGACGTGTCCAGGCACAGGTTATGTGTGTGTGTGTGTCCAGGCGCAGGTCCTTCATCAGATCCGGATACGGCCTGGGTCCGGCGGACTGCGGTAATCCTCGGGGTAAACAGTGTAACAAGTACATCAGGATTTATGGGAAGTGTTCCCGGTTCCGGCTGATCTAAACTATGCAGCCTAACATTGAATTATAGAAAGTCTATAATGTGTTTTGTGTATGCTAATAATAATAATAATAATACATAAGTCTTATATAGCGCTTTCCAAGGAACTCAAAGACGCTTTACAAATGAAACAAACAAACAAACAATGATGAGAGTGTTATTATAGATTGTAGGCGAGCTGAAACAGGTGGGTTTTGAGCAGTTTTTTTGTAGGTGGTCAGTGAATCCGAGTTTCTAATGTGGATAGGGAGTGAGTTCCAAAGGGTGGGGGCAGCGATGGCGAATGCTCGGTCCCCCAAAATGCAGTGAATTGATTTGGTGATGGGTTTGAGAAGGCGCAAGTCGTCAGAGCGGAGGCGTCGGGAGGGGCGGTGATGCTGTTTGTGAGATATGGCGGTGTGAAGTTATTGAGGGCTTTGTAAGTGATGAGCAGGACTTTATAATGGATGCGCTGTTGTACAGGGAGCCAATGAAGCTGTTGAAGAACGGGGGTGATGTGGTCTCTGGAGCAGGTGTGGGTGAGGAGGTGAGCAGCGGAATTTTGAACGTATTGCAGTTTTTTTATATCAGAGGATGGGAGTTCATATAGGAGACTATTGCAGTAGTTGTGTCTTGATGTAATGAATGCATGGATGAGAGTTTCTGCAGCAGATATGGAGAGGGTAGGGCGTAGACGAGCAATATTTCGTAGGTGGAAAAAGGCAGTTTTGGTGATATTACGGATATGGGGCTTAAATGTGAGTGTGGGGTAAAAAATTAAACCAAGATTTCGGATCTGGGGAGAGTTGGTAACTGTATGGCCATCGATGGAGAGAGTGAAGACTTCGGAGGAGGGGAGGAGTGATTTGGGACCAATGACGATAATTTCCAATTTATTGTAATTGAGTTTAAGGAAGTTGGCTTTCATCCAGGATTTTATTGCAGAGAGGCAGGTTGTGATGGTTAATACTGTGGCAGGAGTGATGGATCTGGTGCTGAGGTATTGTTGTGTGTCGTCTGCACAACTATGGAATTTTAATCCATGATTATGAATGGGGTGGTGGTGGCGCAGTGGACAAGACACATGCCTTTGGTGTGAGAGACCCGGGTTCGAATCCACTGTGAGACACCAATGTGTCCCTGAGCAAGACACTTAACCCTAGTTGCTCCAGAGGCGTGCGACCTTTGACATAGCAATTGTAAGTTGCTTTGGATAAAAGCGTCAGCTAAATGAATAAATGTAAATGTAAATGAATGATAAGTCCAAGGGAAAGCAGATACAGGATAAACAGAAGAGGACCTAACACTGAGCCTTGAGGGACTCCGTGATTGACAGGTATGGTGTGAGACGTACAGTTGTTGATGGATATGAATTGTGATCTTTTGGTAAGGTAGGAGATGAACCAGGAGAGAGCTGAGCCAGAGATGCCAAGATGTTGTAGGCGTTGTAAAAGGATGGAGTGGTCAATGGTGTCGAAGGCGGCAGAGAGGTCAAGTAGGAGGAGAATGGAGAGGGAACCAGAGTCAGAGGCGAGCAGGAGGTCATTTGTTTCTTTGAGTAGTGTAGTTTCAGTAGAGTGATGGGTGCGGAATCCAGACTGAAAGGTTTCGTAGATCTGATTGGAGAGGAGGTGATTTTTTAGTTGAGAGGCGACCGAGCGTTCCAAGATTTTAGACAGGAAAGGTAGAGATGGGGCGGAAGTTGTTGGAAGTTTGTCAGGATCCAGGCCAGGTTTTTTAAGTATTGGTGTGATGGCTGCAACTTTGAAGGAAGAAGGAACTGTTCCAGAGGTGAGAGAGGAGTTGATGATAGCCATGATGAGTGGGCTGAGGCCGGGGAGGCAGTGCTTGACCAGTGCAGATGGAATGGGGTCCAGTGGGCAGGTTGTGAGGTGGATTTTGTTGAAGTGGTTAGTAAGATCGGTTTCTGTAATGACTGATAGAGAGGGGAAAATGATGGGAAATGGAATGGATGAGGCAGATTGAGGATCTGTGCTAAGAGAAATGTTCACAGAGAGTTCTTGGTGAATGCTGTCAATTTTGTATTTAAAGAAGTCGATGACATTATTGCATTTGTCCATGGTGAATGAATGAGTGATATTGTCAATGGGTTTGAGTAATTTATTAACTGTGGCAAACAGAGTCCTGGGGTTGGAGGATCCACAGTGAATGATCCCAGAATAAAAAGCTGTGCGGGCTGATGTGGGCGCTGATCTATAATGATGTCTGTGATCTTTGTAGGCTTGAAGGTGTACAGTGAGTCCAGTTTTCTTATGTAGGCATTCCAGTTGTCTGCGTTCTTTTTTGAGTTTGTGCAGTTCAGGAGTGAACCAGGGAGCAGAGCGGGAAAATGTAATTATTGCAGTTTTAACTGGTGCGAGAGTATTTAGGCTCGATGTGAGTGTGCGGTTGTAGTGAGCTACTAGGTCGGCGGTGGTTGAATTTTCAGGGATGCAGGGTATGGAAATTGTTTTTGCAATATGGGAGGAAAAATAGGTGAGACAGAGGGACTTTAGATTTCAGTAAGATATGGTGCATGTCTGCTTGAAGTGAGGGCTGGAGAGGTTGATGTGAAATGTTATGGCGAGATGATCAGATATGGCCAGATCTGTGTGTGTGAGAGTGTCAATATTAAGTCCAGTAGAGCAGACCAAGTCCAAAGTGTGTTCACGGGTGTGGGTGGGGAAATTGACATGTTGTATGAAGTTAAAACTGTGTATAATGTCCAAGAAATCCATGGTGGGTTTGGAGGTGGAAGTCGATATGGAAATTGAAGTCACCTACGAGTAATATGGTTAATGAAGTTGTACACAGTTGAGACAGGAAGGAAGGATTGGATCTGGGAGGGCGATATATTGTTGAAATAGTCAGAGGAGTGGGGCCTAAGAGTTTAAATGAGAGGTGTTCAAAAGAGGGAACAAATGGGATGGGGAGAGGGCGAAGCTTGAGAGTTTGTCTGTGGATGACAGCAATACCACCGCCCCTGCCTTCAGGACGAGGTTGGTCCATGTATGAGAATGCAGTGGGGGTGGCTTGGTTGAGGGAGAAATAATCATTGGCTTAGCAATAAGCATGCTAAGCCAAAGAGATGCGTTTTTGGTCTAGATTTGAACTAACAGACTGTGTCTGCTTCCGGGACAATGTTAGGAAGATTATTCCAAAGTTTTGGTGCTAAATAGTTAAAGGATCTACCACCAGCAGTCGATTTTGATATTCTAGGTATTATCAACTGGCCGGAAAATTTTTGTAAAAAATGCTGGCGGTGAAAGTCTCAATTGAATAAGTAGACAACGCTAGCAAGGCCGAGGTCATGGGTTCAAGCCCCAGGAAACACACATAATGATAAATGTCAGTGCACTGCAGGTCACTGAATAAAACCGTTCTGGTCAGTGTCACTCGCTCTTCATTTAAGCCCTGATTGAACCGAAGCAAGTTCGTTCTCTCAGTGGTTGAGGCAAGACTTCATTTCTCACTATCCTGAATGAAAAGTGTTTGTCTTGCCTGTTTAACTGAGGCAAACACCTGAAAACATGCAAGAAAACATGGTGAAAAAGTGGAAAATGGTTAAAAATTAGAGTGAAAGGTCATGGGATTGATTCCCAAGGAATTCATGAACCGATAACATGTGCACCTTTAATGCACTGCAAGTCACTGTGGATAAAAAGTATCTGCTGAACGACTAATAAACTCATTTGTTTTCAGCAGCAACAGTCTCCCATGAAACACTGATGTATCTGTCGTGTGTGTGTGTGTGTGTGTGTGTGTGTGTGTGTGTGTGTGTGTGTGTGTGTGTGTGTGTGTGTGTGTGTGTGTGTGTGTGTGTGTGTGTGTGTGTGTGTGTGTGTGTGTGTGTGTGTGTCTGTGTGTGTGTGTGTTAGATGTTGGGTAAATCGAGTGATCGGCAGCACCAGAGTCACCCAGAAGAGACTGAGGAAGAGCTGCGAGAGCAACTGGACTCCACACAGACCGAAACACACATGAATATCTCCATTAAACAGGAATCTCCAGATCTCCCAGAGGAGCAGCGACCGGAGGAGCAGGAGCTGCTGTTCAAACAGGTGAGAGAAACACCTGAAGATTTGCTGTTTCTGTCGCCCTCTTGTGGATGTTGTCAGTGCACATACCCGTGTGTGTGTGTGTGTGTGTGTGTGTGTGTGTGTGTGTGTGTGTGTGTGTGTGTGTGTGTGTGTGTGAGCAGCAGGCCCTTCTGTTGGAGCAGCAGAGGATCCATCAGCTCAGGAACTATCAAGCATCGATGGGAGCGTCTGTGAGTTTTCCGGGACACCAGAAACTCTCCAGAACCCAATCCTCTCCAGCGTCTGCCGGCTTCATCAGCACACAGGACCAGCCTTCCAGCACTCGCTTCACCACAGGTGCGTCACTCTACCTGACTCTCTCTCGCTCTCGCTTTACCACAGGTCTCGCTCTCTCTCTCTTGCTTCACCACAGGTGACACTCTCTCTCTCGCTTCACCACAGGTGACTCTCCCTCTCTCTTCACCACAGGTGTGTTGCTCTACCTGACTCTCTCTCTCTCTCTCGCTTTACCACAGGTCTCGCTCTCTCTCTCTTGCTTCACCACAGGTGACACTCTCTCTCTCGCTTCACCACAGGTGACACTCTCTCTCTCTCGCTTCACCACAGGTGACTCTCTCTCTCGCTCTCGCTTCACCACAGGTGACTCTCTCTCGCTTCACCACAGGTGCGTCGCTCTACCTGACTATCTCTCTCGCTTCACCACAGGTGCGTCACTGTATCTGATTCTCTCTCTCTCTCTCTCTCTCTCTCTCACTTCACCACAGGTGCATCGCTCTACCTGACTCTCTCTCTCTCTCTCACTTCACCACAGGTGCGTTGCTCTACCTGACTCTCTCTCTCGCTTCACCACAGGGGACTCTTTCTCTCTCTCTCTCTCTCTCTCTCTCTCGCTTCACCAGAGGTGTGTCGCTCTACCTGACTCTCTCTCTCTCTCTCGCTGTCGCTCTCGCAGCTGTAAAACAGAACTCAGATCGCTGAACTTCTGAATGAAGGTTTCTGTGTGTGTATTTTCCTCAGGTCTGTTGTACGACTCTCTGATGCAGAAGCACCAGTGCATGTGTGGAAACACCAACACACACCCCGAACACGCCGGACGCATCCAGAGCATCTGGTCTCGGCTGCAGGAGACGGGTCTCCGCAACCAGTGTGAGGTGCGACTGCAACACACTCGTCACATGACCTCACCTGCGTCACCTGACTCCACCTGCGTCACACTCAAGTCAAGTCAAGTCTCCATTTATACAGCGCTTTTTACAATATAGATGTTTCGAAGCAGCTTTACAGTGATAATAGGAAATGAAAGTAACAGAGATTGTTTTGGCTTTAGAGCAGCTCTAGAATAAAGTTATTGTCCAGCTAAAGTTAGTTTTGATTGATTCATTTCCTTTGTAAAGATCATTAGTTATTAACTTAGGGGCCGCTAACACGACACCATTCTAACAGAAAAACCCCTAACGCGCTCCGGCTGCCCATCCGCACAAAACAACATTACATTACACACAATTACACATTACATAATTTTACATTAAAGTAGATACTCTGTGACTGAAACAATATTTGTCATTGAATACACTTGTTTGTTCACAGTTTGAATCTTGTTTCCTTACATTTAATTTTAAGATCCGAGGTGAATTATCCATTGTGGCTTTGAGTACAGCTATAAAGGGTGAACAAAAAGTTATTCAAACTCACATTAGACACTTTTAACATTAAATAAAGCACATAATCAGTAGCTGAGTTCATCACTGTCATACTTTGTATGTTATCAGGAAAAACTCTGATTAACATGGAAAAGATGCTTTTTATTTGATATATTGCATCATGTCTGGTTATTACATTTTTTACAGTTTGACTCGAACAATGTTTTAATATGTTATTGACCATGTTGGATTATTTGCCCTGAGCTGCAGTGCACTTCTCATGACTGTCAGCAGGTGGCACTCTCGTACTCTACTGAATCTCTCTGTCCTTTATTTCCAGTGTATCCGTGGAAGAAAAGCCACATTAGAGGAACTGCAGACGGTTCACACTGAAGCTCATGTCATGCTGTATGGGATCAACCCACTCCGTCAGAAACTGGACAGTAAGACCTTTCCCTCCTGTTCTCAACAGACTGAGATCTGTAGAGTCGAAGCGTCTGAGATCTGTAGATCTATAGAGTCGGAGCGTCCGAGACCTGTAGAGTCGAAGCGTCTGAGACCTGTGGAGTCGAAGCGTCCGAGACCTGAAGAGTCGAAGCGTCCGAGACCTGAAGAGTCGAAGCGTCCGAAATCTGAAGAGTCGAAGCGTCCGAGACCTGAAGAGTCGAAGCGTCCGGGACCTGAAGAGTCGAAGCGTCCGAGACCTGAAGAGTCGAAGCGTCCGAGACCTGAAGAGTCGAAGCGTCCGAGACCTGAAGAGTCGAAGCGTCCGAGACCTGAAGAGTCGAAGCGTCCGAGACCTGAAGAGTCGAAGCGTCCGAGACCTGAAGAGTCGAAGCGTGCGAGTCGAAGCGAGGCTTAGAGTCGAAGCGTCCGAGACCTGTAGAGTCGAAGCGTCCGAGACCTGTAGAGTCGAAGCGTCCGAGACCTGTAGAGTCGAAGCGTCCGAGACCTGTAGAGTCGAAGCGTCCGAGACCTGTAGAGTCGAAATGTCCGAGACCTGTAGAGTCGAAGCGTCCGAGACCTGTAGAGTCGAAGAGTCCGAGACCTGTAGAGTCGAAGCGTCCGAGACCTGTGGAGTCGAAGCGTCCGAGACCTGTAGAGTCGAAGCGTCCGAGACCTGTAGAGTCGAAGCGTCTGAGATCTGAAGAGTCGAAGCGTGCGAGTCGAAGCGAGGCTTAGAGTCGAAGCGTCCGAGACCTGTAGAGTCGAAGCGTCCGAGACCTGTAGAGTCGAAGCGTCCGAGACCTGTAGAGTCGAAGCGTCCGAGACCTGTAGAGTCGAAGCGTCCGAGACCTGTAGAGTCGAAATGTCCGAGACCTGTAGAGTCGAAGCGTCCGAGACCTGTAGAGTCGAAGAGTCCGAGACCTGTAGAGTCGAAGCGTCCGAGACCTGTGGAGTCGAAGCGTCCGAGACCTGTAGAGTCGAAGCGTCCGAGACCTGTAGAGTCGAAGCGTCTGAGATCTGAAGAGTCGAAGCGTCTGAGATCTGAAGAGTCGAAGCATCTGAGATCTGAGATCAGTCACTGACGACTCTCTCCTCTTTTAGGTTCCCTCACGTCCATGTTTGTCCGGTTGCCGTGTGGAGGGATCGGGGTGAGTAGAAACTAAAGCTCTGTCTCCAGAATCTCTTCATGTGAGCAGCACTAAAGGGGTTTTTTGTGTGTGTTTCTGGTGTGTGAAGGTGGACAGTGACACCGTGTGGAATGAAGTTCACTCGTCGAGCGCCGCACGTCTGGCTGCAGGTTCTGTGATCGAACTTGTCTTTAAAGTGGCCTCAGGAGAGCTGAAGGTGTGTGTGTGTATGTGTGTGTGGGTGTGTGTGTTTGTTTGTGGCACCTCAGGAGAGCAGAATGTGTGTGTGTGTGGCCTCATGAGAGCTGAAGGTGTGTGTGTGTTTGATTGTGGCGCCTCAGGAGAGCAGAATGTGCAGGTGTGTGTGTGGCCTCAGGAGAGCTGAAGGTGTGTGTGTGTTGCCTCAGGAGAGCTGTGTGTGTGTGTGTGTGTGTGTGTGTGTGTGTGTGTGTGTGTGTGTGTGTGTGTGTGTGTGTGTTTTGTTATGTGGTTTACAAAGAGTGTTTCTCTCCTCACTGTAGAACGGGTTTGCGGTGGTCCGGCCTCCAGGACATCACGCGGAGGAAAACACACCAATGTGAGACTGTTTGTGTTTTTGTGTGTGTGTGTGTGTATCTCTTTCTGTCTGCCTTCCTTCATGTCAATAGCGCTGGTGCTCTCATCCAATCACAGGGGCTTCTGTTACTTTAACTCTGTTGCCATAGCAGCGAAACTCCTACAGCAAAGACTCAATGTCAGCAAAATTCTGATTGTTGATTGGGTGAGTTCATTTAGAAAAATTACCTTGCATTAGGATAACGTTTTCTTTTCTCTCTGTTTAACATTAAATGTTTCTTGTTAAACTCCATCAGGACGTGCACCATGGCAACGGGACTCAGCAAGCGTTCTACAATGACCCCAGCGTTCTCTACATCTCGCTTCATCGTTACGACGACGGGAACTTCTTCCCGGGCAGCGGCGCTCCCGGAGAGGTACAGACTGTATGTGTCTGTGTGTGTGTGTGTGTGATTATACGAGACAGTGGATTGTGGGAAGGGTTTTCTCTCGTGTATTTCTCACTCTGCCCTCTACAGGTGGGAAGTGGAGCGGGAGTCGGTTTCAATGTGAATGTGGCATTTACTGGAGGCCTGGAGCCGCCGATGGGAGACGCTGAATATCTCACTGCATTCAGGTACCAGAGTCTGCATTCAGGTACCAGACACACTCACTCACACACACACACTCTCACACACACAGACACACTGTGTGTGTCTGTCAGGACGGTGGTGATGCCGATCGAGGGTGAGTTCGCTCTGCTCATGAGTGTGTGTGTGTCAGGACAGTGGTGATGCCGATCGCGGGTGAGTTCGCTCTACTCATGAGTGTGTGTGTCAAGACGGTGGTGAAGCCGATAGCGGGTGAGTTCGCTCTGCTCATGAGGGTGTGTTTGTGTCAAGACGGTGGTGATGCTGATCGTGGGTGAGTTCGCTCTGCTCATGAGTGTGTGTGTGTGTCAAGACGCTGGTGATGCTGATCGTGGGTGAGTTCGCTCTGCTCATGAGAGTGTGTGTGTGTCAGGACGGTGGTGATGCTGATCGTGGGTGAGTTCGCTCTGCTCATGAGTGTATCTGTGTGTGTGTGTGTCAGGACGGTGGTGATGCTGATCGTGGGTGAGTTCGCTCTGCTGATGAGAGTGTGTGTGTGTCAGGACGGTGGTGATGCCGATCGCGGGTGAGTTCGCTCGCTCGTGAGTGTGTGTGTGTGTCAGGACGGTGGTGATGCCGATCACGGGTGAGTTCGCTCGTGAGTGAGTGTGTGTGTGTGTGTCAAGACGGTGGTGATGCTGATCGTGGGTGAGTTCGCTCTGCTCATGAGTGTGTGCGTGTGTCAGGATGGTGGTGATGCCGATAGCGGGTGAGTTCGCTCTGCTCATGAGGGTGTGTGTGTGTCAAGACGGTGGTGATGCTGATTGTGGTTGAGTTCGCTCAGCTCATGAGGGTGTGTGTGTGTCAAGACGGTGGTGATGCTGATCGTGGGTGAGTTCACTCTGCTCATGAGTGTGTTGGTGTGTCAGGACGGTGGTGATGCCGATAGCGGGTGAGTTCGCTCTGCTCATGAGTGTGTGTGTGTCAAGACGGTGGTGATGCTGATCGTGGGTGAGTTCACTCTGCTCATGAGTGTGTGTGTGTCAAGACGGTGGTGATGCTGATTGTGGTTGAGTCCGCTCAGCTCATGAGGGTGTGTGTGTGTGTCAGGACGGTGGTGATGCTGATCGTGGGTGAGTTCACTCTGCGCATGAGTGTGTGTGTGTGTCAGGACGGTGGTGATGCCGATAGCGGGTGAGTTTGCTCTGCTCATGAGGGTGTGTGTGTGTCAGGATGGTGGTGATGCTGATCATGGGTGAGTTCGCTCGCTCATGAGTGTGTGTGTGTGTGTGTGTCAGGACGGTGGTGATGCTGATCGTGGGTGAGTTCGCTCTACTCATGAGTGTGTGTGTGTGTGTCAGGACGGTGGTGATGCCGATAGCGGGTGAGTGTGCTCTGCTCATGAAGGTGTGTGTGTGTCAGGACGGTGGTGATGCTGATCGTGGGTGAGTTCGCTCTGCTGATGAGTGTGTGTGTGTGTCAGGATGGTGGTGATGCCGATAGCGGGTGAGTTCGCTCTGCTCATGAGTGTGTGTGTGTCAGGACGGTGGTGATGCCGATCGCGGGTGAGTTCGCTCCGGATCTGGTGCTGGTGTCTGCAGGGTTTGACGCAGTGGAGGGTCACCCGCCGCCGCTGGGAGGATACACACTCTCCTCCAGATGTAAGTACCACTAATCCTTACTGCTATATTCATCATCTGGGCGTTTCAGTAAAAGCCAACATCGCTTTGCTCCAGGTTTAGGTCACCTGACCCAGCAGCTGATGGGGTTGGCTGGGGGTCGTGTGGTGCTGGCACTGGAGGGGGGTCATGACCTCAGGGCCATATGTGATGCGTCAGAGGCCTGCGTCTCAGCGCTTCTGGGAATAGAGGTACTGATTACCCATCTACCCATCTTGGCAATAAAGCTCTTTCTGATTCTGATTCTGATTCTGATTCTGATCTTCCTTTGTATTTAAAGCTTTCATTTGCATGAGGCAGATTCTTGTTACAGGCAGATTTGTGTTTTTGATCACGTGTTTGTGTGTGTGTTGAACAGCTAGAGCCGTTTCCTGCAGACGTCCTGAAGCAGAGACCCAACGAGAACGCTGTCAGATCCATAGAGAAAGTTCTAGAAAGTCACAGTGCGTTTCAAGTCTTCACAAATAATCATTTACTTCGGTCTAATGTCTGATCCATGAATCATCTTCATCTCAGTGTCAAATATCATCTGCACATTAATGTACTTACAGTAGAAGTCTACAGGGCAGTTTGACAGAGACTGCATCACTTCTATATCCTATATAGACGCATTTATCCAGAGCGAGATGCACGTTATCATAACCCTGGGAACCCTGGGAAGCTAGAGCTACAGGAACAGAGCAAAGCTAAAATTTAACTTGTTAACCTTTGCATGATTCATCACAAGAACGACTGTTTATGTTGAGAAAAACACCGGATCGATGAAAGTTAATGTATCAATGTGTTCGAACAGCTCAGATGACAGTGACATTAATGCTAACAATTATAAACAAGCGCTTTGACACAATGATGAGCTGCTTGTAATGCCTCCAGTATATTCCTCTCTCCATAGACTTGGACTGGAAGAATTATAGACTGTAGGGGATTTTTGCTTCTTTGTACAAACTGAGGGACAAGTTGAAAGTTTTTTAAAAGGATAGTTCACCCAAAATTGAGGAAATTACTAGTCATCCAGTTTTTTATATCAGCTATGCATTCTGTTCATTTTGTGGATTGGTAAGTTTCGTCAGGGCGTGAAGAAATATAGAGATGAGTATCATCAGCATAACAGTGAAAACTAATGGCATGCTTCCTAATGATATCTCCTAAGGGTAGCATGTACAAAGTGAACAGCAGCGGTCCTAGTACTGAGCCTTGTGGTACACCATACTGAACTTTTGATCGATAAGACATCTCTTCATTTACTGCTACAAACTGATAACGGTCAGATAAGTATGATTTAAACCATGCTTGTGCAATTCCACTAATGCCAACATAATTTGAGTATTTAAAAGAATGTTGTGGTCGATAGTGTCAAATGCAGCACTAAGATCGAGTAACACTAATAGAGAGATACAACCACGATCAGATGATGAGAGCAGTCTCAGGACTATGATACGGTCTAAATCCTGACTGAAAATCCTCGCAGATACCATTTCTTTCTAAAAAGGAACATAGTTGTGAGGATACTGCCTTTTCTAATATCTTTGACAGAAAAGGTAGATTCGAGATCGGCCTGCAATTGACTAATTCTGTAGGATCAAGTTACGTATTTTTAACAAGCGGTTTAATCATAGCCAGCTTAAAAGTTTTGGTAAGTATCCTTGTGACAAAGATGAATTAATGATATTAAGAAGAGGATCTATGACCTCTGGAAGCATCTCTTTCAATAGTTTAGTCGGTATAGGGTCTAACATACATGTTGTAGATTTAGATTTATAAAATTCACCCTCTTCTATAGCAATGAATGAATCGAATTTTTCGTCAGGGAGACTACACTGCACAGTCTGATGCGATACTGTAGTAGACGGTTGCAAAGTTATAATTTTCTCCCTGATATTATCAATCTTGTAAGTAAAAAGTAAAAAAAAAACTACTCACCCTCAAGTCATCCTAGGCGTTTATGACATTCTTCTTTCAGACGAATACAATCAGAGTTATATTACAAAATGTCCTGGCTCTTCCAAGCTTTATAATGGCAGTCCATAAAGTGCATACATCCATCATAAAAGTGCATCTGTCCATCATAAAAGCGGATCTATCCATCATTAAATTGCATCGATCCATCATTAAAGTGCATCTGTCCATCATAAAAGTGCATCTATCCATCATTAAAGTGCATCTGTCCATCATAAAAGTGCATCTATCCATCATTAAAGTGCATCTGTCCATCATAAAAGTGCATCGACCCATCATTTTTAAAGATAAATGTGGGAGGAGTGAGTTTGTTGCGAGAGGCGCAGAGCTTGCGCTACTCCTACATCTACGTCAAAGATCGTCACGGGTTTCTCTTGTGGCGTAAGTCACTTGCGTATGGCCGTCTGCCGGAAGCTAGTCATTTTAGTTGCTAAAGTTTTAAATATGGATATTTTTCTTAGATGAACTATCCCTTTTCACCATCGCTGACGCCACGCCTGCGGTCAGTAGAGCTAAACTGACGCTGGAACGATCCGTGCGGTTGATGGATGTGTGTGTGTGTGTGTGTGTAGGTCAGTACTGGAGCTGTGTCCAGCGCTCCGCGTCAGGAGTCGATCTGTCTCTGCTAGAGGCTCAGAGAGGCGACTCTGACGAGAACGAGACGGTGACGGCAATGGCTTCTCTATCTGTGGCAGCCATGGAGAAAAGGTACAAGTCTTTCCCCTCCTTTATTCTTCATCTCATCTTCTTTCTTCCTCTCACACCATCTGTTGTGTTTCTGCTCAGAGCGGAGGACGAGCCCATGGAAGAGGAGCCGCCGATGTAGAGACGAGAGTTTGACCTCAAGCTCTTGTGGGTCTCTCGCTGAGAGCGTCAGAGCACAACGGCTAACTCACCCTGTTAGCGCTGTAGCACGGTGGCACTGTGGCTCCAATGCAACGCCTTCAAGCTCAAGTCACTTGAGAATGTTTGTTTTTGGAGATTTCTGTCTTATTGGCTTGAAATGTCAGTGATGTCGAGGGCCGTTTGAATCAGCCAGCAGATCATTCTGACAGGAGGAGGGAAACGAGGGTCATATGAACCACACAGGCTCTGGAAGCCGCTGTTGTTGAGCGAGACACTAGCGAGCGTCACAAGCTCTACAGCGTTTCAGCGTGACTCGTCTGTGTCGTTTTACTGAAGCTTCTCAGAGAGCGAGTGCCTTCACGACCGCGTGGAGATATGAATGAATTCTGAGGAAGTTTGCCTTAAGTCAGTGAAGTCACAAACACATTACCCACAGTTCCAGTGGGTGCCTGTTTGGAGAAGAGAACACTTTACAGCATGTTTACATGGACAGCGGTTCACGCTTCGGTCGTCTAGCGCTGACTCTTGTCCTCTGAACTAGCGAAGACTCTCTTGTCTTCTGAACTAACTCTGACTCTCGTCTTCTGAACTAGCGAAGAGACTCTCGTCTTCTGAACTTGCAAAGAGACTCTCGTCTTCTGAACTAGCAAACAGACTCTCGTCTTCTGAACTACCGAGCAGACTCTCGTCTTCTGAACTAGCGAACAGACTCTCGTCTTCTGAACTAGCGAACAGACTCTCGTCTTCTGAACTAGCGAACAGACTCCCGTCTTCTGAACTAGCAAAGAGACTTGTCTTCTGAACTAGCGAAGAGACTCTCGTCTTCTGAACTAGCGAAGACTGTCTTGTCTTCTGAACTAGTGCTGACTCTCGTCCTCTGAACTAGCGAAGACTCTCTTGTCTTCTGAACTAGCGCTGACTCTCGTCTTCTGAACTAGCGAAGAGACTCTCGTCTTCTGAACTAGGGCTGACTCTCGTCTTCTGAACTAGCGAAGAGACTCTCGTCTTCTGAACTAGCGCTGACTCTCGTCTTCTGAACTAGCGCTGACTCTCGTCTTCTGAACTAGCGCTGACTCTCGTCTTCTGAACTAGCGCTGACTCTCGTCTTCTGAACTAGCGCTGACTCTCGTCTTCTGAACTAGCGAAGAGACTCTCGTCTTCTGAACTAGGGCTGACTCTCGTCTTCTGAACTAGCGAAGAGACTCTCGTCTTCTGAACTAGCGCTGACTCTCGTCTTCTGAACTAGTGCTGACTCTCGTCTTCTGAACTAGCGAAGAGACTCTCGTCTTCTGAACTAGGGCTGACTCTCGTCTTCTGAACTAGTGCTGACTCTCGTCTTCTGAACTAGCGCTGACTCTCGTCTTCTGAACTAGCGAAGAGACTCTCGTCTTCTGAACTAGCGCTGACTCTCGTCTTCTGAACTAGCGAAGAGACTCTCGTCTTCTGAACTAGCGCTGACTCTCGTCTTCTGAACTAGCAAAGAGACTCTTGTCTTCTGAACTAGCGAAGAGACTTGTCTTCTGAACTAGTGCTGACTCTCGTCTTCTGAACTAGCGAAGAGACTCTTGTCTTCTGAACTAGCGAAGAGACTCTTGTTGTCACGTTTGATCAATTCACTTTCTCTCTCTCGTCTTGTGTGCCGTGTGTGTGTGTGTGTTTAGTGTGGGCGTGGTCACTGATCACTTCTGATCAGCAGCGCCAGCTGGTTTCACTTTGTATGTGGCTTTATATGTTCAGTAACTGGTGTCTCATGTTGTCAGATCATTGTTCGTCTCCGGTGTGTTCCTGTTCTTCGTGTCGTTGCTGAGTGGATTCCTGTTCGTCGTGCTGTCCTTCCCGGTTGGATTGTTATCGTTTCGTGTTCTGGATTACCTTCACTGGACTTCCACACGCGGTCACGGATACTCACCACGGGATCACCGAGCACCTTCACCGAGGACATCACCAGCACTGCACCACCTGCTCACCTGGGTCCCTGCGCCACTGTTCCATCTGTGTTGTGCCGTCTCGACCCCAGTGTGTCTGTTCTGACCGTTCTGCTATCTGTTCTTCAATAAAGCGTTTATTGCATTTGCATCCGGTGTCGTTCCAGTATGTCACACTTGTCTTCTGAACTAGCGAAGACTCTCTTGTCTTCTGAATTAGCGAAGAGACTCTTGTCTTCTGAACTAGTGCTGACTCTCGTCTTCTGAACTAGCGAAGACTCTCATCTTCTGAACTAGCGCTGACTCTCGTCTTCTGAACTAGCAAAGAGACTCTTGTCTTCTGAACTAGCGAAGAGACTCTTGTCTTCTGAACTAGCGAAGAGACTCTTGTCTTCTGAACTAGCGAAGACTCTCTTGTCTTCTGAACTAGTGCTGACTCTCTCGTCTTCTGAACTAGCGAAGACTCTCTCGTCTTCTGAACTAGCGATGAATCTTGTCTTCTGAACTAGTGATGAATCTTGTCTTCTGAACTAGCGCTGCTGTGTGAGCCACTTCAGAACCGATGCTTTACCAGCAGCTCGACGTCAGGCAGCTGAAACCAGGCATTGGGTTTCTCTGGTTTATTGACATGCATGTGGATTACAGGAAAAAGCTACTAAACTGGAGAACAGAATTTCTTACCAAAGCATGAATTTGCATCTTGTGTTGCACCTTTTCTACAGTCAAACTCATTCTATTGGATTTACATGAAAAAAGATCCAGTCTAGAGAATACTGTGTACCAGATCAGCTTGTGTTCGTAACCTCTTCCACTCTCCAAACAAACCGTTGCAACTGATAATGTTGGAAACCTCCGAGCATGAGGCGGGATTGGTACAATATTATGCATGTGAAATGTTGATTTTATTTTCCCTCCAGAGCTTCACTCAGTTTCTTTCTCAACAGTTTCATCTCCAAAAGAGTTGAGTCAGTTCATCTTACTAGTTTTTTTTTAGTTCAGTTACTGGTTATTTTTTAGGTTTTAGCTATTAATTCCATTCCTGTCATTCCTGCTTTTTTTATTCTGAATATTTGTACTTTTCACTCGATTGTAATTTGTTCTAGTGGATTTTAGTTCCATGCGTTATTTCTTGGTACCATGTTCTTTGAGCTACATGATGAAGACTTTATGACCAGTTCATGGGTTTACAAGCATCATCACAGACTGTGTAGTTCTACGTTCTGTTCATAGTAGATTTGCATATGAAAGGAAATCTAAATACAGTATATGTATTTGAAGAACTGTCATTCACTTTTGTGTGCATGGATGTTATATTTTGTAAGCAGCTCATGCTGGTCTCAAATTAATGATGATTTAGAAGTATATAACAATCAGTCAATGGCACTAACCTGGTAAACACACTTGATGGTCAGTGATTTATTCATTCGTTGTTTTTCATTTTATTTTAGAGTTAGACAGTATGTCTATGACAGTAATTGGAATAAAAAAAACAATTCTTGTTATTCAAAGCATTTTAATTTGTTTCCATCTATTAAAACAGCATCTCAATCCAAAGATCTGTAATACACATGTTTTTCTTAAATTGTATTTTCACTACATGCTAAAACTCCATTAACTTTGTTAGTTTTGAATGATGTTGAAGATGATAAATAAATGATCATTGTTACTGACCTGCAGCAACACGTGTTTAGTGTGAGATGATGACGACGCGCGTCCCTGTTCTCATCCTCAATGTGACGTGACTCTTTTCCTCAGTTTTATCAGTGGAGGAGCTGAAACTCAGAAACAGAAAACACTAACGTCTCGTTTCACGGGCAAAATTACCGTCTCCTGATGGTGGAAAACACAAAGTGTTGTTAACTTCCATTTCAAGTGGATTGAACATAATGAAGTTGTGACAATGTTATTAATATGATTAATTGTGTTGCTTTAACTAATTTTTATTAAATTGACCAAGCTTTTTTCTCGAGGGGACTCATTTAGAAGAAACTTATATTACACAGAATTAAAAGTCGATTTCTGATGGTCTGATTCACAAGCTCCGGTGTCTTCAACTGTGAAGGGCTATTTTTTATCAGATCTGTTCATGCATTTGTTAATGCTTTCTATCACATCTATTACCCATGAAACTGAAGGTTTAACAGATAAAGGAAACTTCACGATCGAACAACTATTATTACAAGCTGTTTCTTAAAGCATTTGTTCACACAAAATGATGTCATTATTTTCTAACCCTCATGTCGTTCCAAACCTTTTTTGAGATCTTCGTTCATCTTCAGAACACAAATTAAGATATTTTGATGTCAGCCGGAAGCACCGACTGTGTTTACAACGTGAACAGTGTCACAGACTGACAAATGGGATTTTTCTGAAATCTGTAGAATGATATAAATTCATTCACAACTACAAAATATTCGCAATTTAAAAAATCATTAATTGTATTTGTACGGTGTCCATCTGCTCTCTCAGTTGAGTTTTAATGTGTGTTTATATAGCTTAAAACAAATGCAGAAGATCAGAATGTGAAACACAAAGATAAAAACTGCATTCAAAACTTTTCACCAAATGGAAATGAAGTTATTAGTTAAGAATGAAGAAAGAATAGTGTGCGTTTTTATATAACTTCAAAATTGGGACAGTAAATGGTTACAGTAGGCTACCTGAACAAACAGCACACACCTACACTTACCTCGGCCTGGTCATCACTGCACACACACACACACACGATTCTCCTGAATGGTCATGTTCATGTCTGATCAACATGGAAAGTTGCAGCCCATATGATCTGTGTTGATCATACGACAGCCGATCACTTTATATGCAGCCAATGGCATTAGATGAATAAAATGGATGCTGAAGGTAAAAATGAAGCGTGACATAAACACACACACACACACACACACACGCACTAGCGCAGCTCCTAGCAACAGCACACACTTCCTTCAGGTTTTCTTCAAGGTCGTAGTTACTGGAGTTGAATATCTGTGATAAAAGGGTTTTCAGGCGGTATTAAAACACAATGATAGACAGAATCCTCTCTCTCACACCAGGATATATCCAGTCTTTAGTTTAGGGTTAAGGTTAAGGCCAGTGTTAGGCTTTCAGTGGAGAAGAAATGCCACAAATGAGCAGATAACAGGACTGAACCAAACCTTAACTCTACACTTACAGAAAACGGTTGAAACTTTTCACATTCACTTCATATTTTCATCATATATTTCATATCTGTCATAAATTTGTCCTGTGTGAATGAAGTTACTGCATCTGAAATGCCAGTGAAAACACTCGACGATGACTCTTAATCTGCACTGACTGACCGAGATCTTCCTCAGAAATCACTATTAGCTTCAGTTTCCAAAAAGGGCAAGAAAGATTAAACGATGAACAACAAATGGTGAACAATCAATCAAATTACTCTCTCCAGATCAGCTCAACTGAGAATGATTTTCCATCCAATTAGTCTAAACAAACAATCCGTGTGTGTGTGTGTGTGTGTGTGTGTGTGTGTGTGTGTGTGTGTGTGTGTGTGTGTGTGTGTCAGAGCATTACAGGTGAACCTCAAGCTCCTAAACACACAATTACCCACACACACTCATTTACGCTGCTAATTAATGACAGACACTCTAACACTCACACACACACACTCATTTACACTGCAATTTAATGACAGACACTCTAACACTCACACACACACACACACACACAAACTCACACAGGTTCTGGATGGGTTAGTGAAGAACTCTTCAAGCTCTCTCTACCCAAGCGCTCCATTTGTTGCCGTGGCAACAGCACCGTTCCTGGCAAAAGTTCTTCTAACCGCTCTCAACCTCCATTTGTTTAACGTATGAAACAAAAAAATACAGCAATCCCCCAAGGTGCCGAGTGCTGACCCTTCATGAAGGGCATTCTACTGCCAGTAAAAATAAACAAATCAATTTATCATGGGATGTCAGCATATATCTGAGAGTTTATTGATTCATATCTCTGTTTAAGCCTGAGGGCACATTGAGAGAAAGAGAGAGAGAAATGAACATTTGAAAAGGAAATTTTTGCTTTAGAAATAATGGAAATGTGGAATGAGTTGAAACACCGTTCTAGTGTTCATAGATAAACTCACAGCAAAGACCTTTTTCCTCCTTCGCTTTGGGGTAAACAGAAGTTTGAAATGTGTGAGCGGTGATATACTGTTAGTGAACATCTGACACGTCCACCGAAGAGAGCAGTGTTTACATGAATATATTAATATGTGCTTCGTGCTTTCCTCTCTATAACAGAATAAACACACAACAAAAACAACGGTGGAGAGACACCAGACGTTGAGCTGTGTGTTGTTTTAAAGAGTTAGTTCAGCCAAAAATGAAAATTCTATCAATAACCAGTAAGACCTTTGTTCATCTTCGGAACACAAATGAAGATATTTTTGATGAAATTCACATAACGCTTACCTTTTATACCACTGTTGAATCAGATCGAATGCATTAATATTATGAACAGCAGTTATGCTAATTATTTCCCATTTGCTTTTCTGCTGTTAATTTGGGACGCTAGTCCCGAGGTAAATAGCGTTCGTCAGCTCCAGTTTGTATCCAGCCTCTCACGGAGACTTCAGATGCCCCAACGCCTGTGATGAGATGACTAAACACCTGTGATGAGATGACTAAACACCTGTGATGAGATGACTAAACACCTGTGAAGAGATGACTAAACACCTGTGATGAGATGACTAAACACCTGTGATGAGATGACTAAACACCTGTGATGAGATGACTATACACCTGTGATGAGATGACTAAACACCTGTGATGAGATGACTAAACACCTGTGATGAGATGACTAAACACCTGTGATGAGATGACTAAACACCTGTGATGAGATGACTAAACACCTGTGATGAGATGATTAAACACCTGTGAAGAGATGACTAAACACCTGTGATGAGATGACTAAACACCTGTGATGAGATGACTAAACACCTGTGATGAGATGACTAAACACCTGTGATGAGATGATTAAACACCTGTGATGAGATGACTATACACCTGTGATGAGATGACTATACACCTGTGATGAGATGACTATACACCTGTGATGAGATGACTAAACACCTGTGATGAGATGACTATACACCTGTGATGAGATGACTAAACACCTGTGATGAGATGACTAAACACCTGTGATGAGATGACTAAACACCTGTGATGAGATGACTAAACACCTGTGATGAGATGACTAAACACCTGTGATGAGATGACTATACACCTGTGATGAGATGACTATACACCTGTGATGAGATGACTAAACACCTGTGATGAGATGACTATACACCTGTGATGAGATGACTATACACCTGTGATGAGATGACTAAACACCTGTGATGAGATGACTAAACACCTGTGATGAGATGACTATACACCTGTGATGAGATGACTAAACACCAGCGATATTTTATGCCCTAAATTACTACATGATTAACTAACTGTATTTTTCTATGCACATTTCTGAAATGCAATTTCTGTAAAGCTGCTTTGAAACAATATGTATTGTGAAGAGCGCTATACAAATAAATTAGAATTGAATCGAAATCCGATGTTTCGGGGGGGGGGGGGGGGGGGGGCTCCATTGACAGCTATTTAATTAACACTTTGAAGGCCCAGAAAGGTAGGAAAAACATTGTTAGAATAGTCCATGGGACTACAGTAGTTCAACCTTAATTTTATGAAGAGAATGCTTTTTGTACACCAAAAAACAAAAATAACGACTTTATTTCTCTTCTGTATCAGTCTCCGACGCGCGTTCATGAGAGCACCACGAGACGTGTGTGTGTGTGTGTGTGGTGATGACGCAGGAGCTGGTGTTCTCACACAAATTCTGACATTAAAAGCAGAGGAAGACGCACGCGAGGTCATGCATGTGTTGTGGTGGTCTCGTTTTTATTTTTTATAAAATCATTTAGTTCAGTTAGAAAAAATACACTACAATTAAAAATTGAACGTGTCTGCTTAATAAATTCAGAGTTAGAGCAAATATCAGCAGCAGGAGTCAGATTTCATTTATCAAAAGAGTGAGGTGATGACTGACAAGATGAGGGAATATTTGGTGTCAAAGCAAAATGTAAAAGCGCCTATTTAAGTGAATTTGTCATTGTACTGTTTTGTTGTTTTGTTTTTCATTAAGAATAATAAGCTAACGAACCCACCATTCAGGCAATCCGCCCCTGAATTGGCACTAATTTTAAAGCGTTCAGTTTATTCCTATGGAAAAACTCTTGCTCTGTTACACCATTATGAATGCCTGTGCCGACGCGGTTAGGGTTAGGACGTTACAGGAGTGTGCTGTCTTGTGCGTTACAGGAGTGTGCTGTCTTGTGCGTTACAGGAGTGTGCGTTACAGGAGTGTGCGTTACAGGAGTGTGCTGTCTTGTGCGTTACAGGAGTGTGCTGTCTTGTGCGTTACAGGAGTGTGCGTTACAGGAGTGTGCTGTCTTGTGCGTTACAGGAGTGTGCTGTCTTGTGCGTTACAGGAGTGTGCGTTACAGGAGTGTGCTGTCTTGTGCGTTACAGGAGTGTGCCGTCTTGTGCGTTACAGGAGTGTGCTGTCTTGTGCGTTACAGGAGTGTGCTGTCTTGTGCGTTACAGGAGTGTGCTGTCTTGTGCGTTACAGGAGTGTGCTGTCTTGTGCGTTACAGGAGTGTGCGTTACAGGAGTGTGCTGTCTTGTGCGTTACAGGAGTGTGCTGTCCTGTGCGTTACAGGAGTGTGCTGTCCTGTGCGTTACAGGAGTGTGCGTTACAGGAGTGTGCTGTCTTGTGCGTTACAGGAGTGTGCTGTCTTGTGCGTTACAGGAGTGTGCGTTACAGGAGTGTGCTGTCTTGTGCGTTACAGGAGTGTGCTGTCTTGTGCGTTACAGGAGTGTGCTGTCTTGTGCGTTACAGGAGTGTGCTGTCTTGTGCGTTACAGGAGTGTGCTGTCTTGTGCGTTACAGGAGTGTGCTGTCTTGTGCGTTACAGGAGTGTGCTGTCTTGTGCGTTACAGGAGTGTGCTGTCTTGTGCGTTACAGGAGTGTGCGTTACAGGAGTGTGCTGTCTTGTGCGTTACAGGAGTGTGCTGTCCTGTGCGTTACAGGAGTGTGCGTTACAGGAGTGTGCTGTCTTGTGCGTTACAGGAGTGTGCTGTCTTGTGCGTTACAGGAGTGTGCGTTACAGGAGTGTGCTGTCTTGTGCGTTACAGGAGTGTGCTGTCTTGTGCGTTACAGGAGTGTGCTGTCTTGTGCGTTACAGGAGTGTGCGTTACAGGAGTGTGCTGTCTTGTGCGTTACAGGAGTGTGCGTTACAGGAGTGTGCGTTACAGGAGTGTGCTGTCTTGTGCGTTACAGGAGTGTGATGTCATGTGCATTACAGGAGTGTGCGTTACAGGAGTGTGCTGTCTTGTGCGTTACAGGAGTGTGCTGTCTTGTGCGTTACAGGAGTGTGCGTTACAGGAGTGTGCTGTCTTGTGCGTTACAGGAGTGTGCCGTCTTGTGTGTTACAGGAGTGTGCCGTCTTGTGCGTTACAGGAGTGTGCTGTCTTGTGCGTTACAGGAGTGTGCGTTACAGGAGTGTGCTGTCTTGTGCGTTACAGGAGTGTGCGTTACAGGAGTGGCTGTCTTGTGCGTTACAGGAGTGTGCTGTTTTGTGCGTTACAGGAGTGTGCTGTCTTGTGCGTTACAGGAGTGTGCTGTCTTGTGCGTTACAGGAGTGTGCTGTCTTGTGCGTTACGGGAGTGTGCTGTCTTGTGCGTTACAGGAGTGTGCTGTCTTGTGCGTTACAGAAGTGTGCTGTCTTGTGCGTTACAGGAGTGTGCGTTACAGGAGTGTGCTGTCTTGTGCGTTACAGGAGTGTGCTGTCTTGTGCGTTACAGGAGTGTGCTGTCTTGTGCGTTACAGGAGTGTGCGTTACAGGAGTGTGCCGTCTTGTGTGTTACAGGAGTGTGCCGTCTTGTGCGTTACAGGAGTGTGCTGTCTTGTGCGTTACAGGAGTGTGCGTTACAGGAGTGTGCTGTCTTGTGCGTTACAGGAGTGTGCGTTACAAGAGTGTGCTGTCTTGTGCGTTACAGGAGTGTGCTGTCTTGTGCGTTACAGGAGTGTGCTGTCTTGTGAGGTCAAATGAAGCCAGAAGAACAAGGATATCAGTCGTTTGAGCTTTGTCTAAGTGGAGGTTGAAGACACCAAGAATTACAGATGGAGTGTTATCCTCCGGAAGAGATGATCGCTGCACATCCAACTCTTCCAGGAAGATCCTAGTTGTCCTGCTGAACGGTTTATGGCCACAAGATGAAGTTTGGCCAGATTAGTGACAGCGATGGCATGATGTTCAAAGGAGGTGTAATTGCAGGGAGAAGATGGGAGAGAATTTCCAGTTGGCGGAAATGAGTAGACTGTCCAGTTTGGATAGGGGAGAAAGTGCCGGTGGAGAGGACTGAAGGAGTATCACTGTTTTCCACTGTGTTCCAGGTTTCAGTCGAAGACAAAATTTTAATTTTAACTGACTGGCAAACGCTTGAAGACATTGGACTAATCGACGTGAAGTCAACAGAATTGAAATAGAGGTCCCATGAAAATAAACGACTGATACGTCATTGTTCAAAAAGATTTGAAAGACATCAAGTTGTGTTTGTGTCAGACTCATTTCATGAGAGAGCGTCCTAACAAGCAAACCTAACGCATATGAGTGTTTTGCACGATTGCGATGCCACAGTTTTGCGCTGAAGCGGCTCTGGGATTGCGATGGCGTCTCCTTCTCGATAGTTTGCAAAAGCATCGACTCATGACTATTCCACCTCCATCAGCGCTGAAGGGAAAGAGGAGCGCGATGATAAGGATGATGGAGATGCACTCACAGACTCAAAATGCATTTACTAGCAAATGTAAGAATGTGAGGTAAAACCAGCAGTGGATTCACAGCAAGTCACACTAGCGACATCCATAGAACCCTCTGTCAGCTTCTGATCCGTTTCATGACCGTCACCAGATATTACATTTAGATGAAACATAACAACGGGAAACTCTGTAAACATGTTTGACCGTTCTGAAACTCAACCTTCATGAGCTGCTCTTTCTGAGCTCAACCGGTCTGGCTTCTGCTCTTTCTGAACTCCTTTCTGAACTCAACCGGTCGGGTTTCTGCTCTTTCTGAACTCAACAGGGCTGGTTTCTACTCTCTCTGAACTCAACCGGGCTGGTTTC
Source organism: Siphateles boraxobius (assembly GCF_051911475.1). Lineage (NCBI taxonomy): Eukaryota > Metazoa > Chordata > Actinopteri > Cypriniformes > Leuciscidae > Siphateles > Siphateles boraxobius. Next base: position 181,343 of record NW_027508770.1, read on the forward strand.
TGCTCTTTCTGAGCTCAACCGGGCTGGTTTCTGCTCTTTCTGAACTCAACCGGGCTGGTTTCTGCTCTTTCTGAACTCAACCGGTCTGGTTTCTGCTCTTTCTGAACTCAACCGGGCTGGTTTCTGCTCTTTCTGAACTCAACCGGTCTGGTTTCTGCTCTTTCTGAACTCAACCGGTCGGGTTTCTGCTCTTTCTGAACTCAACAGGGCTGGTTTCTGCTCTTTCTGAACTCAACAGGGCTGGTTTCTGCTCTTTCTGAACTCAACAGGGCTGGTTTCTGCTCTTTCTAAGCTCAACAGGGCTGGTTTCTGCTCTTTCTGAACTCAACAGGGCTGGTTTCTGGTCTTTCTGAACTCAACCAAGCTGGTTTATGCTCTTTCTGAACTCAACCGGTCTGGTTTCTGCTCTTTTTGAACTCAACCGGTCTGGTTTCTGCTCTTTCTGAACTCCTTTCTGAACTCAACCGGTCTGGTTTCTGCTCTTTCTGAGCTCAACAGGGCTGGTTTCTGCTCTTTCTGAACTCAACCGGTCTGGTTTCTGCTCTTTCTGAACTCAACCGGTCTGGTTTCTGCTCTTTTTGAACTCAACCGGTCAGGTTTCTGCTCTTTCTGAACTCAACAGGGCTGGTTTCTGCTCTTTCTGAACTCGACAGGGCTGGTTTCTGCTCTTTCTGAACTCAACAGGGCTGGTTTCTGCTCTTTCTAAGCTCAACCGGTCTGGTTTCTGCTCTTTCTGAACTCAACCGGTCTGGTTTCTGCTCTTTCTGAACTCCTTTCTGAACTCAACCGGTTGGGTTTCTGCTCTTTCTGAACTCAACAGGGCTGGTTTCTGCTCTTTCTGAACTCAACAGGGCTGGTTTCTGGTCTTTCTGAACTCAACCAAGCTGGTTTATGCTCTTTCTGGACTCAACCGGTCTGGTTTCTGCTCTTTTTGAACTCAACCGGTCTGGTTTCTGCTCTTTCTGAACTCCTTTCTGAACTCAACCGTTCTGGTTTCTGCTCTTTCTGAGCTCAACAGGGCTGGTTTCTGCTCTTTCTGAACCCAACCGGTCTGGTTTCTGCTCTTTCTGAACTCAACCGGTCTGGTTTCTGCTCTTTTTGAACTCAACAGGGTGGTTTCTGCTCTTTTTGAACTCAACCGGGCTGGTTTCTGCTCTTTCTGAGCTCAACCGGGCTGGTTTCTGCTCTTTCTGAACTCAACCGGGCTAGTTTCTGCTCTTTCTGAACTCAAACGGGCTGGTTTCTGCTCTTTCTGAACTCAACCGGTCTGGTTTCTGCTCTTTCTGAACTCAACCGGGCTGGTTTCTGCTCTTTCTGAACTCAACCGGGCTGGTTTCTGCTCTTTCTGAACTCCTTTCTGAACTCAACCGGTCTGGTTTCTGCTCTTTCTGAACTCAACCGGTCTGGTTTCTGCTCTTTCTGAACTCAAACGGGCTGGTTTCTGCTCTTTCTGAACTCAACCGGGCTGGTTTCTGCTCTTTCTGAACTCAAACGGGCTGGTTTCTGCTCTTTCTGAACTCAACCGGTCTGGTTTCTGCTCTTTCTGAACTCAACCGGTCTGGTTTCTGCTCTTTCTGAACTCCTTTCTGAACTCAACCGGTCGGGTTTCTGCTCTTTCTGAACTCAACAGGGCTGGTTTCTGCTCTTTCTGAACTCAACAGGGCTGGTTTCTGCTCTTTCTGGTCTTTCTGAACTCAACAGGGCTGGTTTCTGGTCTTTCTGAACTCAACCAAGCTGGTTTCTGGTCTTTCTGAACTCAACCGGTCTGGTTTCTGCTCTTTCTGAACTCAACCGGTCTGGTTTCTGCTCTTTCTGAACTCAACCGGTCTGGTTTCTGCTCTTTCTGAACTCCTTTCTGAACTCAACCGGTCTGGTTTCTGCTCTTTCTGAGCTCAACAGGGCTGGTTTCTGCTCTTTCTGAACTCAACCGGTCTGGTTTCTGCTCTTTTTGAACTCAACCAGTCTGGTTTCTGCTCTTTTTGAACTCAACAGGTCTGGTTTCTGCTCTTTCTGAACTCAACCGGTCTGGTTTCTGCTCTTTCTGAACTCAACCGGTCGGGTTTCTGCTCTTTCTGAACTCAACAGGGCTGGTTTCTGCTCTTTCTGAACTCAACAGGGCTGGTTTCTGCTCTTTCTGAACTCAACAGGGCTGGTTTCTGCTCTTTCTAAGCTCAACAGGGCTGGTTTCTGCTCTTTCTGAACTCAACAGGGCTGGTTTCTGGTCTTTCTGAACTCAACCAAGCTGGTTTATGCTCTTTCTGAACTCAACCGGTCTGGTTTCTGCTCTTTTTGAACTCAACCGGTCTGGTTTCTGCTCTTTCTGAACTCCTTTCTGAACTCAACCGGTCTGGTTTCTGCTCTTTCTGAGCTCAACAGGGCTGGTTTCTGCTCTTTCTGAACCCAACCGGTCTGGTTTCTGCTCTTTCTGAACTCAACCGGTCTGGTTTCTGCTCTTTTTGAACTCAACAGGGTGGTTTCTGCTCTTTTTGAACTCAACCGGGCTGGTTTCTGCTCTTTCTGAGCTCAACCGGGCTGGTTTCTGCTCTTTCTGAACTCAACCGGGCTGGTTTCTGCTCTTTCTGAACTCAAACGGGCTGGTTTCTGCTCTTTCTGAACTCAACAGGGCTGGTTTCTGCTCTTTCTGAACTCAACCGGTCTGGTTTCTGCTCTTTTTGAACTCAACAGGGTGGTTTCTGCTCTTTTTGAACTCAACCGGGCTGGTTTCTGCTCTTTCTGAGCTCAACCGGTCGGGTTTCTGCTCTTTCTGAACTCAACAGGGCTGGTTTCTGCTCTTTCTGACCTCAACCGGTCGGGTTTCTGCTCTTTCTGAACTCAACAGGGCTGGTTTCTGCTCTTTCTGAACTCAACAGGGCTGGTTTCTGCTCTTTCTGAACTCAACAGGGCTGGTTTCTGCTCTTTCTGAACTCAACAGGGCTGGTTTATGCTCTTTCTGAACTCAACCAAGCTGGTTTATGCTCTTTCTGAACTCAACCGGTCTGGTTTCTGCTCTTTTTGAACTCAACCGGTCTGGTTTCTGCTCTTTCTGAACTCCTTTCTGAACTCAACCGGTCTGGTTTCTGCTCTTTCTGAGCTCAACAGGGCTGGTTTCTGCTCTTTCTGAACTCAACCGGTCTGGTTTCTGCCCTTTCTGAACTCAACCGGTCTGGTTTCTGCTCTTTTTGAACTCAACAGGGTGGTTTCTGCTCTTTTTGAACTCAACCAGGCTGGTTTCTGCTCTTTCTGAGCTCAACCGGGCTGGTTTCTGCTCTTTCTGAACTCAACCGGGCTGGTTTCTGCCCTTTCTGAACTCAAACGGGCTGGTTTCTGCTCTTTCTGAACTCAACCGGTCTGGTTTCTGCTCTTTCTGAACTCAACCGGTCTGGTTTCTGCTCTTTCTGAACTCAAACGGGCTGGTTTCTGCTCTTTCTGAACTCAACCGGTCTGGTTTCTGCTCTTTCTGAACTCAACCGGTCTGGTTTCTGCTCTTTCTGAACTCCTTTCTGAACTCAACCGGTCGGGTTTCTGCTCTTTCTGAACTCAACCGGTCTGGTTTCTGCTCTTTCTGAACTCAACCGGTCTGGTTTCTGCTCTTTCTGAACTCAAACGGGCTGGTTTCTGCTCTTTCTGAACTCAACCGGGCTGGTTTCTGCTCTTTCTG
>NW_027508770.1:190000-202500 GCF_051911475.1 Siphateles boraxobius
GTAAATCAGTTTAAGAGATTCATCCATACTCGATTCACGAAGAACCCTACCAGAGTGAAAAATACCAGACAAGAGTATAAATATCTATTTGCACTGAAGAATCATAGGACACATGCTTTGTAAAAAACTGCTGCACTTTTGATAGATTGACTGGAGCAGTTCTAAAGCCAAACATCATCATCATCATCATCATCATCATCACTCAGATATAACAAGCAATTCAAATGATTGTATTTTCCACTAATCTGATGTAACAATAAAAGCGTTTGATTCCCACCATCTGAAATAATCATACTAGAAATTCATTAGTCCACTCAATGCATTTGAGTGCATCTCTGAAAATATATTTTACACAAACACACACAGACGCTGTCGCCCACACAGAGAATCATGGTTTACAGGAGAAAACCATTTACTGAAGCATCCATTAGTATAAAATCATAGGAGACACTTTGTAGACGTTACAGCAGAATCATTGAGGAAAACCATCATTAATATATAAACTAATTTCACTAGAAGATCTGAATCTGTCGGTGTTTAAGCATTAAAGCGCTCGTGTCAGTCAGAATCTCTCACCTCGAGCGTTTGCATGGCTGTTATAACACGGTTCCTACATAATAAAAATGTGAAGGGCACAAATTTTGCTGAAAACCTGATTTAGTCACTCAGATTGAAAGATAGGCTTGTGTTATTTGGACTGTGTTGGAAGGTTTGGTTGTTCTAGAACTCAGTGTCTCATTCTAATGTTATCAAATCAAATCAAAAAGTTTATTTATAAACCACCTTAAAAAACACAGTGTGTCCCAAAGTGCTGTACAATTTCAAACAGATAAAATAAAACAGTAAAATGCAAAGAAAGAAATAATATAATATAAAAATGAAAAAATAATAATAATAATACTAATATAAACTAAAATCAAAGCCTAACGGTCCTTACAAAGTCGCAAAGGCCTCATCAAACAAATATGTCTTAATCTGAGTTTTAAACATGTTTACAGAAGTAGAGGATCTGATAGAAATTAGTAACCCATTCCACAACTTGGGAGCAGCGACTGAGAACGCACGATCTCCTTTAGTTTTTAAGCGTGACCGAGGAATTTCAAGAAGCAGCTGAGTTCGGAATCTCAGAGATCTCTGTGAACAACTAAAATGTATAAAAGTCCAGAAACATATTTTGGTGCAAGTTCATCCAGAGCTTTAAAAGTATACAAAAGTATCTTGTACTTTATTCTAAAATGAACTGGTAGCCACTGTAACGAGGCCAGAATAGGGGATATATGATCCCTCTTTGTTTTGTATTTGTCAGCAACCTTGCTGCCGCATTTTGTACTCTCTGAAGACGTGACAGGATACTGACTTACACCCAGATACAGAACATTAAATTAATTAAAACGCGAGGAAATAAAAGCATGAATTACTTTCTCCAGATCACTAAAAGATAGGACAGATTTAAGTTCAGCGATTATGTACTGCAAATATTACTAATCTGCCTCCTTTATTTGAATACTATAATAATTCACGTCTCATTTATATGAGTGGTTTCTCCAGCACAGCGAATGACATTCCTTTGTCTTCATGAATGGTGTCACTGACCTTCCCATTGAGAAAATGCCCCGTAAGCTCCGCCCCCGTCACGATAGCTCAGAACCCGTAAGCTCCGCCCCCTGGCATGATATGTCAGAACCCATAGGCTCCGCCCACCCGAGCTCCCGCCTCTCTTTAAAGGGCCAGACCGGCAACATGTGACTCACTTTCAGCATGGGAGAAAAAAGGGGAGAGAAGAACAGATTAGGACAGGAATGAAGAAAAACTGGAGGAGAGGAACTAAAAAAAGGTGGAGGTATAAAGAGGGTTTCCACTGGACTGGGACGTGAGTACTACATTTTGCAATGCCATCATGGTTTTATTGTGCCAGAAAAGTACAATGTGACTTGAGTCCTCTGACACATTTTTGTGATGGAAAAAAGGAGGAATGTGATAAAGTGTGGTGAAGTATAAAATGTGAAGCAAAGAAAATGAAATGAGAACACAGGTTTGTTTGTGGACTGATGGCGGTTCGGTCTGACGGCACCGGCCCTGTGAAGTAGATTACTCATTACACTCAAGATGGATGCCGACAAACACTAACCCGCTTCTTCATGCTTTCACAGGGTGAGAGAGTGAAACTCCTGCGCTCGTCCCTGAGAACCATAAGGATTTCACACCGGACTCTCTGGGAACAAAGAGAAAACACTGGAAGAGCAACTGAGTGAGTGGAAAACAGGAGTTTGCATACAGTCTGCGTCTCTCTGCGTCTCTCTGCGTCTCTCTGCGTCTCTCTGCGTCTCTCTGCGTCTCTGAGTCTCTCTGAGTCTCTGAGTCTCTGAGTCTCTCTGCGTCTGAATCTCTCTGCGGGGTGGTGATAGCGCAGTGGATAAAAACACATGCCTTTGGTGTGAGAGACCCGGGTTTGAATCCACTGTGAGACACCAGTGTGTCCCTGAGCAAGACACTTAACCCCTAGTTGCTCCAGAGGCGTGCGACCTCTGAAATTAGACATATAGCAATTGTAGCAATTGTAAGTCGCTTTGGATAAAAGCGTCAGCTAAATGAATAAATGTAAATATAAATGTAAATGTCTCTGCGTCTCTGAGTGTCTCTGAGTGTCTCTGCGCGTCTCTGCGCGTCTCTGCGCGTCTCTGCGCGTCTCTGCGCGTCTCTGCGCGTCTCTGCGCGTCTCTGCGCGTCTCTGCGCGTCTCTCCGCGTCTCTGCGTATCTCTGCGCGTCTCTGCGTGTCTCTGCGTGTCTCTGCGTCTCTGAGTGTCTCTGCGTCTCTGAGTATCTCTGCGTCTCTGAGTGTCTCTGAGTGTCTCTGCGTGTCTCTCCGCGTCTCTGCGTATCTCTGCGCGTCTCTGCGTATCTCTGCGCGTCTCTGCGTGTCTCTGCGTATCTCTGCGCGTCTCTGCGTGTCTCTGCGTGTCTCTGCGTGTCTCTGCGTCTCTGAGTGTCTCTGCGTCTCTGAGTATCTCTGCGTCTCTGAGTGTCTCTGAGTGTCTCTGCGTGTCTCTGCGTGTCTCTGCGTCTCTGAGTGTCTCTGAGTGTCTCTGAGTGTCTCTGAGTGTCTCTGAGTGTCTCTGAGTGTCTCTGAGTGTCTCTGAGTGTCTCTGAGTGTCTCTGCGTGCGTCTCTTAGTGTCTCTGCGTGCGTCTCTTAGTGTCTCTGCGTCTCTGAGTGTCTCTCTGCGTCTCTATGCGTCTCCGAGTCTTCGCTTCTTGCGTCTCCGAGTCTCTGTGTCTCAGCGTCTCCGCGTCTCCGCGTCTTGCGTCTCCGCGTCACTGCGTCTCTATGCGTCTCTGAGTATCTGCGTCTCTTAATTTCTATGTCTCTGCGTCTCTGCGTCTCTGCGTGTCTGAGTCTCTATGCGTCTCTGAGTCTCTGTGTCTCTTAGTCTTTCCGCGTCTGAGTATCTCTGCGTCTCTTAGTGTGTCTGCTTATCTATGCGTGCGTCCATGGTCCGAAATTAACACCCGCCAAGCGCCAAATGTGGGTAGATTTTCCGTTTTGCGAGCAAATCTCAAAAGGCTATCCGCCTCACTGGCGGGTGAATGTTCCAGACATCCCAAGTCTACCGGAAGTTCCGGGAGTCTCCCGCATATTAATAGCGGCTCCCTGATGCCCGCAAATTAGTTTAAATCTAATTTGTTAAAATCTAAAAAAAAAAAAAATTAGTTAAATCTAAAAAATTAGTTAAATCTAAATCTAATTCTCTCTGAGTCTCTCTGAGTCTCTCTGAGTCTCTCTGAGTCTCTCTGAGTCTCTCTGAGTCTCTCTGAGTCTCTCTGAGTCTCTCTGCGTCTCTCTGCGTCTCTCTGCGTCTCTGAGTCTCTGAGTCTCTCTGCGTCTCTGAGTCTCTCTGCGTCTCTCTCCGTCTCTCTCCGTCTCTCTCCGTCTCTCTGCGTCTCTCTGCGTCTCTGAGTCTCTCTGCGTCTCTGAGTCTCTCTGCGTCTGAATCTCTCTGCGGGGTGGTGATAGCGCAGTGGATAAAAACACATGCCTTTGGTGTGAGAGACCCGGGTTTGAATCCACTGTGAGACACCAGTGTGTCCCTGAGCAAGACACTTAACCCCTAGTTGCTCCAGAAGCGTGCGACCTCTGAAATATAGCAATTGTAAGTCGCTTTGGATAAAAGCCTCAGCTAAATGAATAAATGTAAATGTAAATGTCTCTGAGTCTCTCGGCGTCTCTCTGAGTCTCTCTGAGTCTCTGAGTCTCTCTCCGTCTGAGTCTCTCTGCGGGGTGGTGATGGCGCAGTGGATAAAAACACATGCCTTTGGTGTGAGAGACCCGGGTCGAATCCACTGTGAGACACCAATGTGTCCCTGAGCATGACACTTAACCCCTAGTTGCTCCAGAGGCGTGCGACCTCTGACATACATAGCAATTGTGAGTCGCTTTGGATAAAAGCGTCAGCTAAATGAATAAATGTAAATATAAATGTAAATGTCTCTGCGTCTCTGAATCTCTCGGCGTCTCTGCGTCTCTGCGTCTCTCTGAGTCTCTGAGTATCTATGCGTGCGTCTCTGAGTGTCGCTGAGCGTCTCTTCGCGTCTCTGCGCGTCTCTGCGCGTCTCTCCGCGTCTCTCTCTGCGTCTCTGCGTATCTCCGCGTCTCTGCGTATCTCCGCATCTCTGAGCGTCTCTGCGTATCTCTGCGTATCTCTGCGTATCTCTGCGTATCTCTGCGTATCTCTGCGTATCTCTGCGTATCTCTGCGTATCTCTGCGTATCTCTGCGTATCTCTGCGTATCTCTGCGTATCTCTGCGTATCTCTGCGTATCTCTGCGTATCTCTGAGTATCTCTGAGTATCTCTGTGTCTCTGAGTATCTCTGCGTCTCTGCGTCTCTTAGCGTGTCTGCGTCTCTGAGTGTCTCTGCGTGTCTCTGCGTCTCTGAGTGTCTCTGCGTCTCTGAGCGTCTCTCTGCGTCTCTATGCGTCTCTATGGGTCTCTATGCGTCTCTATGCGTCTCTATGCGTCTCTATGCGTCTCTATGCGTCTCTATGCGTCTCTATGCGTCTCTATGCGTCTCTATGCGTCTCTATGCGTCTCTATGCGTCTCCGAGTCTCTGCGTCTCTGCGTCTCTGCGTCTCTCTGATTCTCTCTGCGGGGTGGTGATAGCGCAGTGGATAAAAACACATGCCTTTGGTGTGAGAGACCCGGGTCGAATCCACTGTGAGACACCAATGTGTCCCTGAGCAAGACACTTAACCCCTAGTTGCTCCAGAGGCGTGCGACCTCTGACATATAGCAATTGTAAGTCGCTTTGGATAAAAGCGTCAGCTAAATGAATAAATGTAAATATAAATGTAAATGTCTCTGCGTCTCTCTGCGTCTCCGCGTCTCTTCACGTCTCTGCGTATCTCTGCGTATCTCTGCGCGTCTCTGCGTCTCTTAGCGTCTCTGCGTCTCTCTGCGTCTCTCTGCGTCTCTGAGCCTCTCTGCGTCTCCGCGTCTCCGCGTCTCTTCGCGTCTCTGCGTATCTCTGCGCGTCTCTGCGTCTCTTAGCGTCTCTGCGTCTCTCTGCGTCTCTGAGCCTCTCTGCGTCTCTGAGCATCTCTGCGTCTCTGAGCATCTCTGCGTCTCTGAGCATCTCTGCGTCTCTGCGTATCTGCGTATCTCTGCGTCTATCTGCGTCTCTCTGCGTCTATCTGCGTCTCTCTGCGTATCTCTGCGTATCTCTGCGTATCTCTGCGTATCTCTGCGTATCTCTGCGTATCTCTGCGTATCTCTGCGTCTCTGCGTCTCTGAGCGTCTCTGCGCGTCTCTGAGGTCTCTGAGCGTCTCTGAGCGTCTCTGCGTGTCTCTGCGTCTCTGAGTGTCTCTGCGTCTCCGCGTCTCTGCGTATCTCTGCGTCTCTCTGCGTCTCTCTGCGTATCTCTGCGTATCTCTGCGTCTCTGAGTGTCTCTGCGTCTCCGCGTCTCTTCGCGTCTCTGCGTATCTCTGCGTATCTCTGCGCGTCTCTGCGTCTCTTAGCGTCTCTGCGTCTCTCTGCGTCTCTGAGCCTCCGCGTCTCTTCGCGTCTCTGCGTATCTCTGCGTATCTCTGCGCGTCTCTGCGTCTCTTAGCGTCTCTGCGTCTCTCTGCGTCTCTGAGCCTCTCTGCGTCTCTGAGCATCTCTGCGTCTCTGAGCATCTCTGCGTCTCTGCGTATCTGCGTCTATCTGCGTCTCTCTGCGTCTATCTGCGTCTCTCTGCGTATCTCTGCGTCTCTTAGCGTCTCTGAGCGTCTCTGAGCGTCTCTGCGTCTCTGAGGTCTCTCTGCGTATCTCTGCGTCTCTGAGCGTCTCTGCGTGTCTCTGCGTGTCTCTGCGTCTCTGAGTGTTTCTGCGTCTCTGCGTGTCTCTGCGTGTCTCTGCGTGCGTCTCTTAGTGTCTCTGCGTGCGTCTCTTAGTGTCTCTGCGTCTCTGAGTGTCTCTGCGTTTCTGAGTGTCTCTTAGTGTCTCTCTGCGTCTCTGCGTCTCTATGCGTCTCCGAGTCTCCGCTTCTTGCGTCTCCGAGTCTCTGTGTCTCCGCGTCTCCGCGTCTCCGCGTCTCCGCGTCTCCGCGTCTCCGCGTCACTGCGTCACCGCGTCTCTGCGTCTCTATGCGTCTCTGAGTATCTGCGTCTCTTAATTTCTATGTCTCTGCGTCTCTGCGTGTCTGAGTCTCTATGCGTCTCTGAGTCTCTGTGTCTCTGTGTCTCTTAGTCTTTCCGCGTCTCTTAGTGTGTCTGCGTATCTATGCGTGCGTCCATGGTCCGAAATTAACACCCGCCAAGCGCCAAATGCGGGTAGATTTTCCGTTTTGCGAGTAAATCTCAAAAGGCTATCCGCCACACTGGCGGGTGAATGTTCCAGACATCCCAAGTCTACCGGAAGTTCCGGGAGTCTCCCGCATATTAATAGCGGCTCCCTGATGCCCGCAAATTAGTTCAAATCTCCCGGACTCTAGAGCGAGCGAGAAAGAGCGCGCACATACTGAGCTCCAAACCGTTTAGCGCGTGGACGGGAGAGAGGGAGAAAGAGCGAGAGAACTTGCGTGTGTATGCGTGTTGCCTCAAGAAGCGTGTGTGAACCTTCTTCACACCTAAAATAGACCTACACTAAATATATATATTTTTAACTTAAATAATTAACAAATTAAGACAAAAAACACTGAATCAGTTTTGAAGCTTTGAAAACTGAATTTTTTTCATCAGACTACGTTTTTCTCGTCAAAAAAAAATTGCAGACCTACCTCAATCCACAGCTTGTCTAGTTTTTACTTAAAGAAAGTAATATGTCTACATGATGTGGGGTTAGTCTGGGTCTCCGATGGCACAGATGTCCCGGGAATACAGAGATAACGTCTCGCTAGAGTGGCCAACTTCGGAAAGCGCCTTTCATTTGCTTGTGGATGTTTGCTTCGCAAGTGATATTGCATTGTAGCCTACTTGCACTAGGCCTACTGCTTTATATATTATATATACTACATGATATATACTATATATACTATATATATATATATACACAATACACAATATATATATACTGCACAGATGGTAAAAGGTAAATGGACTGCATTTATATAGCGCTTTCACTGACCCAATGGCCATCAAAGCGCTTTACATATTGCCTCACATTCACCCATTCACTCACTCACTCATACACCGACGGCGGTGTCAGCCATGCAAGGTGCCATCAAGCTCATCGGGAGCAGCCGGGGTTAGGTGTCTTGCTCATGGACACCTCGACACTTGGTCAGGTGGAACCGGGGATAGAACCACCAACCTTTCGGTTTGTAGACAACCTACATGAACCACTATGCCACTGTATATTATATACTGTTATACACGATATATATATTATATACTGTTATACACGATATATATATTATATACTGTTATACACGATATATTATATACTGTTATACACAATATATTATATACTGTTATACACAATGTATTATATAATGTTATACACAATATATTATATACTGTTATACACAATATATTATATACTGTTATACACAATATATTATATACTGTTATACACAATATATTATATACTGTTATACACAATATATTATATACTGTTATACACAATATATTATATACTGTTATACACGATATATATATTATATACTGTTATACACGATATATATATTATATACTGTTATACACGATATATATATTATATACTGTTATACACAATATATATATTATATACTGTTATACACGATATATATATTATATACTGTTATACACGATATATTATATACTGTTATACACGATATATTATATACTGTTATACACAATATATTATATACTGTTATACACAATATATACTGTTATACACAATATATTATATACTGTTATACACAATATATTATATACTGTTATACACAATATATTATATACTGTTATACACGATATATATATTATATACTGTTATACACGATATATATATTATATACTGTTATACACGATATATATATTATATACTGTTATACACGATATATTATATACTGTTATACACAATATATTATATACTGTTATACACAATATATTATATACTGTTATACACAATATATTATATACTGTTATACACAATATATTATATACTGTTATACACGATATATATATTATATACTGTTATACACGATATATATATTATATACTGTTATACACGATATATATATTATATACTGTTATACACGATATATTATATACTATTATACACAATATATTATATACTGTTATACACAATATATTATATACTGTTATACACAATATATTATATACTGTTATACACAATATATTATATACTGTTATACACAATATATGATATACTGTTATACACGATATATATATTATATACTGTTATACACGATATATATATTATATACTATTATACACGATATATATATTATATACTGTTATACACGATATATATATATTATATACTGTTATACACGATATATTATATACTGTTATACACAATATATATATTATATACTGTTATACACGATATATTATATACTGTTATACACGATATATATATTATATACTGTTATACACGATATATTATATACTGTTATACACAATATATTATATACTGTTATACACAATATATTATATACTGTTATACACAATATATTATATACTGTTATACACGATATATATATTATATACTGTTATACACGATATATTATATACTGTTATACACAATATATACTGTTATACACAATATATTATATACTGTTATACACAATATATTATATACTGTTATACACGATATATATATTATATACTGTTATACACGATATATTATATACTGTTATACACGATATATTATATACTGTTATACACGATATATTATATACTGTTATACACGATATATTATATACTGTTATACACAATATATTATATACTGTTATACACGATATATTATATACTGTTATACACAATATATTATATACTGTTATACACGATATATATATTATATACTGTTATACACGATATATTATATACTGTTATACACGATATATTATATACTGTTATACACGATATATATATTATATACTGTTATACACAATATGTTATATACTGTTATACACGATATATTATATACTGTTATACACAATATATTATATACTGTTATACACGATATATTATATACTGTTATACACAATATATTATATACTGTTATTCACGATATATTATATACTGTTATACACAATATATTATATACTGTTATACACGATATATTATATACTGTTATACACAATATATTATATACTGTTATACACGATATATATATTATATACTGTTATACACGATATATTATATACTGTTATACACAATATATTATATACTGTTATACACGATATATATATTATATACTGTTATACACGATATATATATTATATACTGTTATACACGATATATATATTATATACTGTTATACACGATATATATATTATATACTGTTATACACAATATATTATATACTGTTATACACGATATATTATATACTGTTATACACAATATATTATATACTGTTATACACAATATATTATATACTGTTATACACAATATATTATATACTGTTATACACAATATATTATATACTGTTATACACGATATATATATTATATACTGTTATACACGATATATATATTATATACTGTTATACACGATATATATATTATATACTGTTATACACGATATATTATATACTGTTATACACGATATATATATTATATACTGTTATACACAATATATTATATACTGTTATACACGATATATATATTATATACTGTTATACACGATATATTATATACTGTTATACACGATATATTATATACTGTTATACACAATATATTATATACTGTTATACACAATATTTATATATTATTTACTGTTATACACGATATATTATATACTGTTATACACAATATATTATATACTGTTATACACGATATATATATATTATTTACTGTTATACACGATATATATATTATATACTGTTATACACGATATATATATTATATACTGTTATACACAATATATTATATACTGTTATACACAATATATTATATACTGTTATACACGATATATATATATATTATTTACTGTTATACACGATATATTATATACTGTTATACACAATATATTATATACTGTTATACACGATATATATATATATTATTTACTGTTATACACAATATATTATATACTGTTATACACAATATATTATATACTGTTATACACGATATATATATATTATATACTGTTATACACGATATATATATTATATACTGTTATACACGATATATATATTATATACTGTTATACACGATATATTATATTCTGTTATACACGATATATATCTATTATTTACTGTTATACACGATATATATATTATATACTGTTATACACGATATATATATTATATACTGTTATACACAATATATTATATACTGTTATACACGATATATTATATACTGTTATACACAATATATTATATACTGTTATACACAATATATTATATACTGTTATACACAATATATTATATACTGTTATACACGATATATATATTATATACTGTTATACACGATATATATATTATATACTGTTATACACGATATATATATTATATACTGTTATACACAATATATTATATACTGTTATACACAATATATTATATACTGTTATACACGATATATATATATTATTTACTGTTATACACGATATATTATATACTGTTATACACGATGTATATATATTATTTACTGTTATACACGATATATATATTATATACTGTTATACACAATATATTATATACTGTTATACACAATATATTATATACTGTTATACACAATATATTATATACTGTTATACACGATATATTATATACTGTTATACACAATATATTATATACTGTTATACACGATATATATATTATATACTGTTATACACGATATATTATATACTGTTATACACGATATATTATATACTGTTATACACGATATATTATATACTGTTATACACAATATATTATATACTGTTATACACGATATATTATATACTGTTATACACGATATATTATATACTGTTATACACGATATATTATATACTGTTATACACAATATATTATATACTGTTATACACAATATATTATATACTGTTATACACAATATATTATATACTGTTATACATGATATATATATTATATACTGTTATACATGATATATATATATATATTATATACTGTTATACACAATATATTATATACTGTTATACACGATATATATATTATATACTGTTATACACAATATATTATATACTGTTATACGATCAGCTGAGAGTAATGACCTGTTCCTGAATCTCTTCCGTGAGCTCGTCTCCTCCACAGACGATGTGCTCTCTCTCTTCTCTTCTGCAGGGCGAGCGAGTTGTGTCCATCTTCTGCTCAGTGGTCAGTGTAGGTCCTGTGGTCATCAGCAGCTACATCTGGCTACTGGGTCTCTGATGGACACCTGTCCGTCAAACAGCATCACAGAGGAGGAACACACACACGAGACGGTGGGAGAACACACACACACACACAAAAAGATGCGCTTCTGAACCTGGCACACAGTGTAGAGATCTGTGTGTGTGTAACTACAGCTACATCGTCTGCTGGGTTCCAGAATCGCTTCACACTGACGAGATCAGGAGCGTTTACTTCAACAGTCTTTCCATTATTCAATAAAGTTTGGAGATATTTGTCAAACGAGAATATTTGACTTTGTTCAGTGTCCATCAGCAAATAAACACTAATTTCAGTCTCTTTTTCAACTCACGTGCACTTCAGAGTGTCAACTACACACACACAATAGTGTGAGATGCGGGATGATGACGATCTCCTGCTGCACACACACACACACACACACACACACACACACACACACACACACACACACACACACACACACACACACACACACACACACACACAC
>NW_027508770.1:260000-310000 GCF_051911475.1 Siphateles boraxobius
GCTCCCCAGTACTTGAGCGAGCTCTTAACGCATTATAGTCCTTCACGTCTATTGCGATCTCAAAACTCCGGCCAGTTGATAATATATAATATATAAATCGACTGCTGGCGGTAGATCCTTTTCCTATTTAGCACCAAAACTCTGGAACAATCTTCCTAACATTGTCCGGGAAGCAGACACAGTCTGTCAGTTCAAATCTAGACTAAAAACACATCTCTTTGGCTTAGCATACACATAACACATTATAGATTGCTATAATTCAATGTTAGGCTGCTTAGTTTAGATCAGCCGGAACCGGGAACACTTCCCATAAATCCTGATGTACTTTGTACATCATAAGAAGGATGCTGTCTACACTAGTCTCTCTGTTTATCCCGAGGTTTATCGCCGTCCGCCGGATCTAGGCCGTATTCAGATCTGATGAAGGACCATCACATGGACACGACGACAACGCATCCCTGAAGTGCCAGCCTCATCAACACTGTGAAGGCCTCATGGACACCTCAACAAACTCGTCTCTATACCGGCGTGATGACTCCGACCCCTAACCAGATGAACTGGATAAATATTGTGAAAGTTCTGATCCAATCTGACTTCTGACCTATTATGCCGCCTAAATCATAATCATACACTGTTCGTTTGTTGGCCAAAGGAGGACTGGCCCCCCGACTGAGCCTGGGTTCTCCCAAGGTTTTTTCTCCATTCTGTCACCTGATGGAGTTTTGGTTCCTTGCCACTGTCGCCTTTTTTTCGCCTTCATTCGCCGTTGGCTTTTGGCTTGCTTAGTTAGGGACATTTAACATTTAATTTTGAATTTAACAATACTATTACAACTTTACTTTCCTGTTATCTCTGTAAAGCTGCTTTGAAACAATTTGTATTGTAAAAGCGCTATATAAATAAAGGTGACTTGACAAGACTTGACTTTCACTTGACTAATATGGTCTTATCCAGATTGCTCTTTTTCAGGAGGGGCTTGACAACTGCAGTTTTCAGGGAGTTCGGAAAACTCCCAGAGAGAAGTGAGGCATTTACCACTTCTAGGAGATCTGCTTCTAAGCTGTGTAACACATTTTTGAAGAAAGATGTGGGAAGTGCGTCAAGGGCGCACCTTGATGTTTTAACCCTTGTGCATCAATTAAAAAAAGTTACACCAAGGTACACAGAGGACAAAAATGTCCGTGTGTAAAAACTGTCATAAAAATGTGAAGCTTGGGAGCACAGACTTGAGTTTGGTATCATTTTAAAGAAGACCCTTGGCAGATTATTGCTGAAGTAAAACATTATAATAAGTAAATCCCCAACAAAGTTATATAGGTATAAGTTTATGAAAATTTTTTATGAGAATTATTTTATACAAAATATATATTTTATAAATCAAGTTGACCTCTAAAACGGCAAGAAAATCAAAGCCATAAATCTAAATAAATTGTGTTCCAAATTTGAGGATGATATCTTAAAAAATGAGCTTTCGGGAAAGAGTTTGTTTGGGCGCAGTAACAGATTTTCCCCATTGGGTGCCAGCAAAACTCCACTGGTGCACACAGTGATTGGAGTTTTTCTCTCTCAATATTACAAACACACACACACACACACACATTTTTTTATAACACACATACTAACCACACTCTGACATCCATACCAACACACCCACACAAATTTCGTTGCATAATTTATCCAATTGGCTCTATAATATGCCGAAGTAAAAAACAGGAATAAAGCGATATTTGTTTTATAGGCCAAACCCCCAAAATGGCACCATCTGATAAAAAAATAGTAAAAATTTTAATTTTGAAGCCTTTTCAACAGAATGAAAGCCTCTTAACAAAGATTGCATAATTTTATAGTTGAATGGCCCTTAGATTAAAAATTGCAGTTTTAATCGGTTTCAATGGGGACATTTTTGTCCAAAAGGCACTGAGAGGGAAGTATTTTGTGAACCTAGTGCAAAAAAGATTTTTCAAAGGAAATGGGGGTGAAATAGTAAAATTACAGAAAAAAGTCAAACCAAAAATCTTGTATAGAGGTTTAAGTTTATGAAAATTATTTATGAACATTATTATCGTTATTTTATATCAAATATATATTTTATGAAACATGTTGAACTCTAAAACTGATATAAATTCAAAGCCATACATCTAAACAAGTTGTGTTCCAAATTTGAGGATGAGATCTCAAAAAATGAGCTTTCGGTTAGAGTTTGTTTGGGCCCAGTAACAGATTTTCCCCATTGGGTGCCAGCAAAACTCCACTGGTGAACACAGTGATTGGATTTTAGATTCGCAATTGAGTTTCTCTCTCTCAAATATTACAAGCACACAAACACATATATACACACATTTTATTACACACATACAAACCACACTCTGACATCCATACCAACACACCCACACAATTATCGTTGCACAATTTATCCAATAGGCTCTATGCACGATCGCTTCCGCGTTTTGTCTCAGCCCGCCCAGTTACATCCGGTGCTGCGTCAGAAGCCGGGTTTGCCTTAGGTGGAGATAATGGCAAATTACACTCGCTGTTTACAAAAACTTCCTGCGGTTGACGTGAATGATGTTAACAACACTGTGAGGCAGTTAGCTGTCACACATAAGAGTAAGAAAGAGAAGGGCTTTAAATTATATATTTCGACCTACATCGACAACTTTGAGGGTGAGTATTCTCTCATATCGTGCGAAATCCGACTAGCGAATCAGTTTCTAAAATCGTTGTCTCCGTTTCTGAGAAAATGAATTTTATTAAAGTTTTGCCGCTATACACTTCGCGCTATGCGGAAGTAAAGACGCTGGCTGAGATCCTACCGGAAATACGTCAGCAGCGTTCGTGCATAGAGCGTATTGACCCTTCGCAAAGACCCGCCCCCCTTAGTTACTGTCGCTATGTCTGACAAACTACGCCGCTCTCACGCACACACCATGTTCTCACACAGTGAAAAATACATCTCGGATCAGAGAGGAGACTGACAATACGCTGACAGACAGGACAGACCAGGTTACTTTTGATATTAAACATTAAACAAAGTCTCACCTTTCAAATTTGGATATTTGTAAAAAGAAATTTAAACAATAAATACCGTTTTGTGGCTCTTTAATGTGTCGTGACAGATCGCTGTAGAGCATCAGTTAAAGCTGCTCGTGAACCGATCATCTCTTCCTTCTAGTTCATTTATAGCATCAAATAAACAACATGACATCATGACTTTGCGTAAACATACACGCCACTTTCAAGTCAAGTGGCGTGTTATCTATACGCATTTTTAGCTATCCGCGTGTATGTCCACGCCGAAACGAACCGTCATCTTCCGTGACGGTTCGTCACGGAACGAACCGGTAGGTTTAAGGACGGGGTTGGGGTAGGTCATATATTTATATATACAGTGATGTAACGTTAAGTCAACGGCGTTGATAAATAAACACGCTGAAAAGTGATTATGCGTGTTGATAGCATGCCAAAAATGGAAATACGAATTGGCGTGTCATACATACGTCATTTCATGAGATCAGTCTGAAATAAACATGAATGAACATAAGAAGGAATGTTGTTTTAACCGCGAAAAGGCGTCAGTATATTCAGTTTTTCAAGTTCAAATCCTCCCATGTTAATACTAACTCTCCTGACTGCTTTGTCGGACAAAATCACTTGTCAATCAAGCTCCCTGCGAAGGGTCAATTGGATAATATGCCGAAGCAGAAAACAGGAATAAAGTGATATTTGTTTTATAGGCCAAACCTGGAAAAATGGCACCATCTGATAAAAAAATAGTAATAATTTAAATTTTGAAGCCTTGTCAACCGAATAGAAAGCCTCTTATTGCATCATTTTATAGTTAAATGGCCCTGGGATTAAAAATTGCAGTTTTAATGGGTTTCAATGGGTACATTTTGTCCAAAAGACGCTAAGTGGGAGTATTTTAGCTAGTGCAAAAAAGATTTTTTTAAGAAAATGGCGGTGAAATAGTAAAATTCCAATAAAAACTGACACCTGTGACATATTTTTTGCAGTTAGCATTAACACAAGCAAAGTGATAAAAAAAAAAAACTGAAAAGAACAAAAATGTCCATAAGGATGCACAAGGGTTAAGGTGCTGTACGGTTTCTTCCAAAATTTTTCCATCAATTTCTTCTAAATCAGACATAGTGACTACTTTTTCAGGTTGTGGTTTGATCTGTCTGACCCCAGCGCAACTCACGAATGAGCTGATCACATTTCTGATATTATTGATTTTCTCAGAGAAGAAAGAAGCAAACTCACTGCACTTGCTGTCTGAGAGCATTTCACTGGGAATCTGGCTTGGGGGTTTTGTCAGTCTCTCTACAGTAGCAAAAAGAGTGCGCGTGTTGTTTATATTGCTGTTTATAATATACAAGTTTTGTCTTCCGCCTCATGCGCTCTGCTTTTCTGCATTGTCTTTTCATATTTTGCACCGCTGTTGAGTTTCTCCAAGGTGCTTTTTGTCTGCCACTCTTCTTCCTGACTTTCACAGGAGCAATATCATCAATTACACTCTTAACTTTTGAGTTAAAAGAATCAAGGAGAAAATCAACAGAGTCAGCAGATATGCTTGGTGTTAAAGATATAGCCTTCATAAATAGTACACTAGTGTTCTCATTTAAGCATCTCTTCTTGACAGACACAGATCTAGCTTCAATGGCAGGAGAGATCAATATATCAAAGAAAATACAAAAATGATCAGACAGTGCTACATCCTTAATAATCTGTAAACATTTGAGAAAGTTATTGTTATCATAGCGGGGACCCGACACATCACTGAGAGCTGGTATCAGTTGTTTTTGATTCACCTCGAGCCGCTGGAGGAGGGTGTGGGCCCTGGCGCTGTGGCAGAGGCTGAAGAGCTCTCACAGGAGGAGGGAGAGGGCGAGCTGGGCCTGCAGGCTTTGGTGGTTGCAGGGCCTGCCGTTTTTTGGTTGGTATCTGGGGGCTCGCAGCAAAAGAGTGGGATAGTCTAGTTCCAGCATGCACCAGTTGTTCCATTTTCTCTGAGAAGCACAGAAGTGGAGATGCTGGAGAGAGGGATAACGTGTCCGGTGAGGGCGGCTGTTGCTCTGGTGTTATCGGAGGCTGTAATATGCTGTCCTGGTTTCCCTGGCTGTTTTCCAGAAAGTCGTCCTTGGGTGTTGAATCTTGGAGCAGTGCTAGTAAGTCACAGTCAGTCTGTGGTGAGTTCTGTGGGCAGGGCTCCGCTGAGATTGTGTCCGTGAGCAGAGGTTGTTGTGGCTGAGTCGTGTTATCATTGTCCTTGTGTAATGTGTCAACCGTATGTCCATTCAGGTGCTGAAGTGAAGTCCTGTGCTCATTCATACTGTATCCAGGTGTGTGTGTGCCATTCAGGTTGAGTGGATTGGCACACATCGCAGAAGGATGACGGAGGGAGAAGTAGATATTGTCCTTTAGCACTCTTGAACCAAGTTTGTTTGGGTGGTGGCCATTCTGTTGAAACTGTTGCCTCTGACTCCAGAAAAGATTGAAGTTGTCAATGAAGTTCACTTCTTTTATATTGCAGGTTTTTTGCAGCCATGTATTAAGCCCAAGCAACCGTGAAAACCTGTTTGTTCCTCTTGCTGGGAGTGGTCCACTGATGAATGTTTGAACTTTCAGTCTTTTAAGTGTTTCAAAAAGTTCATTGAAATCCTTCTTAAGGAGTTCCGACTGCTCTTTATGAATATCATTCTTCCCCACATGAATGATGAGTCGATTTGCAGTCTTATGTTTCATCAGAATGTTCTGAAGTTCTCTGTTTAGATCAGAAGTTGTTGCTTGTGGAAGGCAGCATGTTGTTGTATCCCTGCTACTAATGTTTCTGATTATAGAGTCGCCCACTATCAGAGTCCTGGGCTTGGCTGCGCTCTGAGCTGAGTGCCACTGTCGCTCGACCTTGAGTCCCAGTTAGCATCAGTGTTGGCTACAGGCTGATTCAGTCTGTGTTCGATCACATTCATCAAATTTGGGGATTCCTCATTCATTAATGCTTCAAATCTGTTCTCAAGATGTATAGGCGGTGGTAGAAGACTAGTGTTTGCAGTACACCCTAAACCTTGTCAGAGCCGTATCTGGGGTAGAGGATGCTACTGCAGTAATATGTGATGCTCGTGACAATCTGATGTCTCGAGTGCCTTTGGGTCTCGCACCCTGTTTGTGCCATCGATTTGTAATTCGATCGGCTTGTTTCTCTACACTCAGTATAGCCTGTCGAGGAGCACTAGATTTCTGGGACTCACCGGCTGTATGCTGAGGACGGTCATGACGAAGCTCTGTTGTGTGTTCCGTCTGGTTTGGTGGTCCCGCAATTAACTTTGTTTCAAGAATCGCAATCCTTTGTAGAAGTCTATGGCAGTTAGAGCAGCATGTAGATTCCAGAGGAGGCATTTTCTTATCCTTATGAATGTGGTTAGTTGTGTTTTCTCTTCCCCGGAATGTAAGCTTTTAGTGGGAGGCTGGTCGAATAAAAGAACTCTGCTTTTATTGTAGTAATCCAAGTGTTTGAGCACTGTGCTGATTTGCTGAAGTTAAAATTAGGTGATAAAAGGAGATAAAATATAGAAATATAAAAGCGATAGAGCAAAGCGCTGAGCAGTAAGCGAGAACGTCCGAACAGTAGTTGAGCAGGAAGTGAAAGAGTTCGAGTAAACAAACATTACTCAAGTTTGATGTAATTACCCGTTCGCCAGTGTTGTGTATCGTATCGCTGATAACCTTTCAGCAGGTCTTGCCCACAAAAAACAACAATACCGGTTATAGGGGGAATACGAACACACCAAACCAACACAAAGAACTAGAACAGATGAAGACCGACTTTTTGGCAACCGTGCGCGTTGTGGAAAGAAAATCTTGTGCTTGAACACAGAAAGAACTGCAGGCAGTGTCAGCTGACACGAGGAGATAACCGACTATTGAAGCAGATGTATTCGTCATTCAAAGCAGCGCTTGCTTACCATTCTGAATATCATCATGCTGATCACTCTTTTGGTGCGTTCAAGGCATCTTGCTGTTGAACGCCACCACAATACCGTAAATACGAGTGGGAAGCTCGGGATTCTCTTTACGAGCTGTGGACGAGTCAGTGAACAACATAGCAGAATACCACAATACTAAAAGGTATTTTAGCAGTGATACTGTCAAGCTTTTCAATTTACAGCAAACTAAGCTAATTGCGGCCACAGAATATGATGGCATTGTAATATAACAATGTAATGTAACGATAAAGTTTGCAGTGGCTTCATAAATTAATTAAATTATAAAAAATTACAGAAATGTGCATCAGGTGTACTTTGTTTTTTTTGTTCTTCATTTTCTAGAACTTGAGTTTAAGAACCTTGCTGTATTTTTGTGTAATTAAGAGAAAGTACTCCGCCGAAAGTGACTTGAACGCAGCACTTATTCCACTCCGCGCCGGTAAGATGACATAAAATTAGAACAGCCTTCGCTAAACTGAACCGCCAATCAGAGTTCTCAGAATCGGCCAAAACACACAACAGTGTCCGACTAGAACCAACGGCGCGGAACGGCCCGTTGGCTTGATGTGTGTGTGCAACTAAAACTGATGCGATGTCTTCATAAAGATGAGGACTAACACGTATTGAGACATACTTAATACAAGTGCATGAAAATGTTGACAACTTATTTAATAACTCATAAAACATTCTTCAAACAATAAAACAATTTAATAGTTTCTGTACAATGCTTACTAAGCAGTTTAATTCTATATAGAAAAATGCAGGAGTAGTTTAAATGACCAAACTCCTTCAAATTTAATGGCAGGTACTCTGGGAAAAATAACAGCATTCCATCCACAAATATCTTCAAGCAATAAATATGTATTTATAAATAGTGTAAATGTACATCAGGATTAGAAACAAACGAGGAAGGAAAAAAAAAGACAATTTAAACGTTATTCCTTACTCTATGTGCAACCCATTTTTCTTTGTGACTTGGCGGTTATGTTTTTCCACAATTTTTTCCATTTTCTTACCTAAGAAACAAAATATCGAACATGGTGTCAAAATAACAAGACAGGAAAAACAAAAGCAGTAAAAAACTAATATATATATATATATATATATATATATATATATATATATATATATATATATCACCTAATTCTTCACATTACAAATATTTTTTTGTAGATTTTGCCATCCAAAGTCATCGTAAAATCGATATCTACCATACAAAAAGCTAGGCTAGCGCTCCTTCGTGAAGGTGAACCCTTGAGACAGAGATTTCAGGTTTCAGCATTTTAACAAAATACAAAAAGAACCTCTCAAGTCAGTAGTCTGTAAGTGACGATGCCAGTTGTGATTGACACTATTTACAAAAACAAGTTTCCTATAATTTCCTCCCCAGTTTTTGTGATTAGTTTCTCACGTGAAGCAGCGGTGAGCCGGTATGGAGAGGAAGTTCGCTCACTACCGCCCCCTGCAGGCCATAACCACACACTGCAGTTATAGACCGCCCCTGCAGGCCATAACCACACACTGCAGTTTTAGACCGCCCCCTGCAGGCCATAACCACACACTGCAGTTATAGACCGCCCCCTGCAGGCCATAACCACAAACTGCAATTATAGACCGGTTGCATAGACACACACAGCCGCTGGAGTCGACGGTCCCGTGTGCTCACGAGAGACGACACCACTGTCCTGAATATCAGAAACGGTCCATTTATAGAGTTGCTGTAATGTGATATCCACATGTAGAGCATCTTAATGTCAAGATGAAGACGAACGAAGAGAAGGAGCCTGAAAAACACAAGGTGAACAAAGAATGTTATTCCAAATGCTCACGTTACACACACACACACACACACACACACACACACACACACACACACACACACACACAGACACTCTCTCTCTCCTGATCTAAAACCTTTAGGCGAGCCACTCCGGATCTAAAACCTTTAGGCGAGCCACCCCGGATCTAAAACCTTCAGACACCCTGGAACAAGAATGGCATTGAAATTAAATGACTTACTAAAGAGAACTGGTCGTAAACCTGCATGAGGTCGTCCATCCGGTGCTGCTCCAACACCACAAACCCCTCCAGCTCTCCACTGCCCTTCCGAGCGCAGGCCTGACAGTGAACCACGGAGGAGCGGCGGGCGTAGCTTTCGCTTGTCACGAACAGAAGGTTAAACACCTCCACCTGCAACAACACCAACAGAAGGTTAAACGCCTCCACCTGCAACAACACCAACAGAAGGTTAAACACCTCCACCTGCAACAACACCAACAGAAGGTTAAACACCTCCACCTGCAACAGAAGGTTAAACACCTCCACCTGCAACACCAACAGAAGGTTAAACGCCTCCACCTGCAACAACACCAACAGAAGGTTAAAGGTAAGGTAAAAAAAGTCACTATTTCTGAACAAGCTTACGATTAGGCAATATACACAACAAGCTTACGTTATATCTTAAGGTTTTCTTTTAGTTGAAAACATTAAACAATATGTATCAACAATAACAATATAAAGAACAAATGCATTTAAGCTCAAGCAATGCAATGCAAAAAAAAAGCTAATAAAGCAGCCCCAATTATCATACAGAACGTACATATACACTTGAGTCAGCATATAGTTATCGTGTTTATATTGTTTCACATGTTCACGTTGAGAAAAACAGTAATATCCACATGCTCGAGTGTGAAAACGCCTGACAGACGCTACAGAGACACAGATAACGGTGTGCATAAGCAAAGTTTCTAACAGCACTTTTCTGTTATTAAAGTCTCATTCGACCAAACTTAAAGGAAGCATACGTCTCAAAATTATTTTGCTATCAGATAAGTTCTCACCCACTTGGGTTTAAGGTTGTAACCGTATGAGATTTTCACGGTATGATAATTGGTATGAGAAAAAAAGCTGCACATCTCCCATTTGAACAAACATGTCTAATCAATTGAATTTATAAAATCTTAACTTATTTTTATTCTTAATTTATTAAGTAATTTAAGATAATTATAAGATAATAGTCTTATGAAATGTATTTTATTTCCTCATAAATTCTGGGTTGTCTGATATAATTGCCTGGATTCTATGATTTAATAGAAATATATTATTGAAAATGAAATTTGTAACAACATTTGTCAGCAGATTTTTTTCAACTTTTGTCAGCAGCACAACAGAGGTTTACTAAATTAAAACAGACACAAAAATCTATATTATTTCTTAAATAATGTTTAAATAAACTTTATTATTATTGTTATTGGTATAACTAAGTTGGCTATAACTAACTAAGTCTATTGTACAATAGAAATATATTTAAGCTAAACCGAAATTATTTTGACAGGTTGTACTAAACTCCTTTGAGTTTCAGTCAGTGTATTTGAAGATGATTCTTTTAAATAAAATTATGAAATGCTCATTTAGTTTTCTCAGAGCAGCTCTGGATATGTTCATGTGTTCACATCCTCATATAGTGAGCGAGACGGCAGAGGCTTTAAACACCATGAGAGTCACAAACACTTGAGTATGTACTAGGCGAAACGGCGCTGCTCATTCACACAGACAAGCAGAACATAGGTTTAGAGTATATTGCAGTTTTTTTGCGCAGTATATTAAAAGACTTATTGCACCGCTATATTTTAGATTTATTCATCCATCTATCAAATCGCACATTTTACGTGACATCTGCGTTATATTGTAAATTCCCTCAGCAACAGGGAAATAATACAGCCATAAGTTATAAATAGAACTTTATCTGCAGGGGGGATGGTGTTCGCGAATATGGGAGAGCATGTTCGACGCATTTCCTCCTTTCGCAGCCACTCTTCGTCCACATTTCTGGAAACAACTCGCTCTTGGTACTCGCTCGATTGCTCCTGTCTGCCTGCCGCTGCGGAATTGGTTTGCGTTTGTAAACTTTGTATAGCTTTTTGTTTTGAATCATTATTTACTATAATTTCCTGTAATTTATACTGCTAAATACAACTTACTCAACATCACATAATAACCTTAAATCGCTAGCTTCAATCTAAATCGTTGCTAACACAACACGCTAGTGATTCGCAAACCTGTTAGCGTGCCATCAGTGCGCTCTATTTATTTAGCGCGCTCGTGCCTTTTACAAATCCATCAAACAACTGTGGTGAGTATCAGTCAGTCAAACAAACACGGTGAGTCATGTCGTCATCTCCTCTTATTGTCATTTGCACTTCACGTAACATGTATAGCATAGCCTTCTCTGTCAGTACAGGATTTACATGTGATGAATGCAGGGAGATAGTAGATAGTCTGGCTGCAGTAGAGCCTGTGCGCTGTAGTCGCGGGAAAAAACACCGCTCTTCCGTTCCGATAACAACATCAAACAGATTCTCCCCACTCAGTGAAACACCCACTGAGAATCCTGTTGAATGTGCCCTAGTTATTGGTGATTCTATTACACGGAACGTGAAAATAGAGACACCAACCAGCATAGTCACATGTTTGCCAGGAGCCAGAGTGCCTGACATCAAAGCAAATTTAAAAGTGCTGGCTAATGCTAATCGTAAATTCTCTAAGATTATTATTCACGTTGGCACTAATGATAAAACCAGACGATTACATTACTTTAAATTGGGGCACTCCCGCAAGATTACTGCTATAAACATGAGCCTCGTATGAAAGGCAAAGGGGGAGGTGTTGCTGTATTTTACAGTAATATTTTCAGAATTACTAAGAAGTCTAGTTTCAAATATAATTCTTTTGAAGTGTTGGTGCTTAATGTAACAATATCTAGAGTAAATTTAAAAAAAATCACGTTTGAGATTTGTGCTGGCTACTGTATACAGGCCACCAGGGCACCATACAGACTTTATCAAATCATTTGCTGATTGCCTATCAGAGTAGCGCGAGAGGGGTGTATGTATTTCATTCAGATAAAGTAGCCTACCTTCCACATATACAGACCTACATATTGATGTAATAATTCCTTGTAGTAACAGCTTGTTTTATTAACTTAAGTTAGGAGTTATTAATATTATTAAAGTGTGAGTATTAAACTGCACAAGTCAATGAAAGCGTGCAGCTCTAACAAACCATTGGTCAGAGTGGTCGCGCTGACCACTGCGCATCAGCGCAAACAAGTTATCCAACTGACACCTTAAAGCTCGTTCCGCTGTAAATAGTTAATGCTATACATTTCAACCAAGTGTAAAGAGTCCTTATTAAACATTCCATACATGTTAAAATGACTGCGATGCATGTGGAAACTCCGTTCATGCGTACCTGATCACTTCATGTTTTTTCTCTGATTGGAAAGCTATCCAATCGTGAGACAAATGCCCTCTGATTGAGAGCACACTTTTACATATTCCAGATGAAAATGAACAAAATGCATACATGCATTATATATGCTTGTTGAAGTCACAAATGTAAATTTTACTCCTCCCAAATTGGTAAAAAAAAAAAAAAAAAAAAACATGCGGGTGTTATAACGGCTCCCGGTTTATAGATATGACAGCGCTGCTGCAACACGCATCTCTTCAGCAAGCCGACGTGCAAACTGCGCAAATGAAACTGAAAGTTTAGCTTACATTCTGAAGCTTAACACACAGTTGTCTTCATTAAAAGTAGTGAGATGCAGTTATGTTGCCAAGTGGAAGTGTAACACTTTTAACAAAACTGAAAGAAGTCAATAAAAACACGAATGACCAGGTCCAATCTGTTCTTCAAAGTCTAATTTAGGCCTGAAAACAAAGATGAAATCTAAAACAAATTTCATGGGAAACATTTTAATTTCTGTACTATTTCTGTGTTAGCCATTATGAATATTTAAAATATGCTTATGTTTATTTAAACATGGGGGGGGGGGGGGGGGGGGGTTATGGCACAGTGATGAACTCGGAAACTTAAAAATGGCACTTTATGACAAATAGGTTGCCGACCCCTGCTCTAGGTATTTATTCAAAGCAGTTGCTAAACTAACGAAAAATAAAGCTTCAAGCCCAGACGTTTTCAAGCAGCACAGCAGTAATGACTTTATGAACTTCTTCACTTATAAGATTGATAATATCAGGGAGAAAATTATAACTATGCAACAGTCTACTACAGTATCGCATCAGACAGTGCATTGTAGTCTCACTGACGAAACTTTACATTAATGCATTGCTATAGGAGAGGAAGAGTTTTATAAACTCGTTAAATCATCTAAATCGACAACATGTATGTTAGACCCTATACCGACTAAACTACTGAAAGAGACCTTCCAGAGGTCACAGATCCTCTTCTTAATATCATTAATTCGTCTTTGTCTCTAGAATACGTACCAAAAACTTTTAAGCTGGCTATCATTAAACCGCTTGTTAAAAAAACGCAACTTGATCCTACATAATTAGTCAATTACAGGCCGATCTCGAATCTATTTTTTCTGTCAAAGATAGACAGAGCCCCACTGAGCCCCACAAGGCTCAGTACTAGGACCGTTGCTGTTCACTCTGTACATGCTACCGTTAGGAGATATCATTATGAAGCATGGCATTAGTTTTCACTGTTATGCTGATGATACTCAGCTCTATATTTCTTCACGCCCTGAGGAAACTTACCAATCCACAAAATTAACGGAATGCATCGCTGATATAAAAAACTGGATGACTAATAATTTTCTACTAATTAATTCTAATTATTGGACAAAAAACTTCCTCAGGTAATCCTCCATCCTTCCTCACGTCTCAGCCCTTTTCTCCGCTGCACATGTATGGTTGGAGTCTAAGCAGTCAAGTGAAAAGAAGTTGCATATGCACAGGTGAGATCTGGTTTAATTTTTTTTTCACAAACAGTGGATAAGTAAATGTTCACGATATGATAATAGTACATGTCAATATCGTGATAAACTGTCACACCGGTATACCGCTACAACCCTACTGGGGTTCAGCTGAAGTTACCTGCAGTGATGGACACGGCCTTTGCTCAGACGACTGGTGTTTGGATTTCATGTGTTTGGATTTCATGTGATTTCTCATTGTGTTGGTGATATTATGATAACTCAGTTTAGTGCTTGGGATTTATCATGGATTCACTGCATTTACGGCCAGCAAAGCAACGTAGTAAAATTCAAACAGTATTTTATTTTTTGAATAATAATTACAGATCGAATATTCGTGCACAGCCATAATGAGAACGACCTGTAATTCGGTAACAGATCCAGAACTCACCTCACAGATGCTGCAGTAATGCGCCGGTTCATCTCGGCCTCTTCTGTGCCAGATCGTCTCCTTTCCAGCAGCCACCAGCGCCTCTTTAATGGCCTGGCACTGTTTAAGCGTCCGCAGCAAACAGAACCTGTTCACCACAGAGATTGGTTACAGCTCATTACCGGCCAGATAAACACGCTGACAGAGGAAACTTCACTCACTTGATCATCTCAAACAGCTTGAGGTCGGACACTTTAATGTTCCTCGCCATGTTCCAGGAGAGATGCACCATGGGAACCATAGATTTGACGCTCTGGAGTTTGTTCCACTCGTAGCGTTCGACGGCCAGCTTGTACTGATAGGCTGCAGGGAGCAGACAAACAGTCACATGACAGCGGACCACAGCAGACACAAGAGACTAGTGGTGCAACGGATCACAAAACTCACGGTTCGGATCATTGAATTCTTCGACACCACAGCAAAAACTACTAGCCTAACTGGTAAAGTTCAAACATTATTAAAGACAAGTGAACAGTCAGTGATAAAATAAAAAAAATACACAAATTATCGAAAAGAGATTAATTCTAAATAAAGTTACAGTCTAACAGTAGTATTCAGGTACAGAAATCAATAATTACGCCTAAATGTAAAATAACTATTTATTCACTGTAGAAATGAAATATAGATTAATCTTTGTTAAATCTGTATTTTGTTGTTTTATTAACATTAATGACACAGACAACAGTAGGAATATTAGGCTGCTGTCACTTTAAGACCGAATGCAGGGACCGAATAAACTGACACGCATCCGGTTTATTTCTCAACTGTTCACTTATGACAGAACCGAGAGAATACTTGCAGAGACGGGGATTTAGACATAATTTGTGTGCATGTGTATGTTCAAGGGCAAGGAAACACGAAAGAGGAATCAATTCGGTGTTCGAGCGCTGTATGAAACGCATCTCTGTCTGCGCGAGTCCGAATTTTCGCCTCCTCTTCCGCATTTAAAGTAGTTTGAATGTGTAAATTGGCAAGACAAAACACGTCCAAATGCTAAACGCTCACTCTATGATGGGTTAAATGTAGCAGGTAATCCGTGAATCCCATGCGTGCCGAACCGTGGGTCAGCTGATCCGTACTCATCACGATCACCTGCGACCCGTTGCACCGCTACGCGAAGCTCGTGCACGCACCTGAGAGAGGGCCCACGTTCCAGGAGATGTTATTGCACCAGCCGATGGCCTGGACCCAGTGCACCGTCCCCGTGTTCAGCCACACCAGATCTCCCGGCCGCTGGATGAACCGGTACACCGGCACGTTCGCCTCGTACAGGTCCTCCAGATTCGGCCACCACGAGCCCTTCAGGAAGTTGATGTTGTTCCTGCAAAAGGGCGTCAGAAGAGACACTAGCAAATCAATCGAAGGACCGACAACAGAAGCGGTTTCAGATGCGCCACATGATCTGAAGTCTTAGTTCAACCAACAATTAAAAAATGGTCATCAATTACTCGCCCTCATGTCATTTCAGACCCGTAAGGCTTCCGTTCATCTTTAAAACACAAACAAAGATATTTTAATGGTATCTGAGCAACTTCTGTCCCGCCATTGAAAGTTCATTCACCTGAAACTGTGATGCTTAAAACATTAATTATATAAATCCATATGAATGGAGCATTTAAATCCAAGTCTCCTGAAGAGACACTATCGCTTTATATGATCAGATTAAACATAGGCTTTTATTCACATATAAACATTAATCGGCGAACGAACACAGATGATGTTCATGCTCGCGTGTTTCGCGGCACATTTGAGCTTCTGCAAGAACCAATGAGGTTTGCTCTCGCAAGTAAAGTTTAGCTTTCTTTTACCGATGATCGATGCTAACATTAAATCTGTTGATCATATAAAGTGATCGTGTCTCTTCGGATTAATCCACTCCATTCATATGGGCTTATTTTACCATCTCTTTATGAACGTTTGAAGCGTCAGTTTTGGGTGATCACACTTTCACAGGAGAGACAGAAATCTCTCAGATGTCATTAGGAATATCTTCATTCACTCGCCAAATAAGATTCTCGTTGGTCTTCGAAACACAAATGAGGACAATTTAAACTTTTGGAAGCAGCATCCTTTTAACTTTGACTCCGGGGTCCTACACATTTCCATTTCAAAATCACATACTTTTCCAGAATCCAATTTCCAAACCCCTCTGTAGATTTTTCAGACCATATTTAACATAAATTGTTCATAAAGCATTATTTTCAGCATTACATTTATTCATTTAGCTGACGCTTTTATCCAAAGCGACTTACAATTGCTATATATGTCAGAGGTCGCACGCCTCTGGAGCAACTAGGGGTTAAGTGTCTTGCTCAGGGACACATTGGTGTCTCACAGTGGATTCGAACCCGGGTCTCTCACACCAAAGGCATGTGTCTCATCCACTGTGCCATCACCACCCGCAGTGGATAAGACACATGCCTTTGGTGTGAGAGACCCGGAGAGGTCTCTCACCCGGAGAGATGCGTGTAAACATTTGGTATATACACACACATCTATAAATATTCTTATTTTCTCAAGTTTTTCTCTTATTTTCTCAAGTTTTTCTGTTGGTTTTCTCAAAGTGTTAACATGCGCTTGCATGATGAGAAGAAACCTAAAACGCTTTATAACCTGTATTATATACTATATTCACATTTGACACATCGGTTTGATGTTGAATAAACACACAAAAAGCAAAGTAAAGCAGTGTTAATTTCGTAAATATTTTCGTCATTATTTTCGTCACAAATATATTTTTGCGGACGAAAACGAAACGAGAACTAAAAAAGAAGTCACTAATGGAGACTAAAACTATGACTAAATTGATTGACATTATCGTCAACGAATAAAGGACGAGACGAAAATCCAATCAGCAGATGGGAGAGATGCGAGGAATGAACAAAACAACCAATCGGCAAAACGGAACAGGCGAGACCACATGATAAGAGAACCAATCAGAGCCTGACTTATTGAGACGTGAAGTGAAGGTATTCTTTGACCGAGCTCCCGGGTAGACGGCATTCGAAGAGACGATGTCTAAAAGAGCGACAGAATGTCCACAGCCGAGACAAAAAGAAGGGGAGACTTGTGGGCACACTTCACGTTTGATAACGAACAAAACTAAAAGTGTAAAGCATGCAGAGCGGTCATTCGTGGCAAGAACACAACCAATTTGAAAAGACATTTACAGACGAAAATGTCGTTCAGTGAACTTTAGATTCAAATTAAGGTGGTTTAAGGTCCTGGACCTAACTTTATTTTTCTTTTATTGATGGTGAATTGGCAGCTAGTTATTGTTTACATTACCATGACAGTGTTTTTTGCTGCTTAAAAGCGAAATAAAGACACAGTTGAAATTGAAATAAAGACACAGTTGTGTTGAAATAAAGTTAAATTTGTGTTTTATACATTTTGGTTAAGTTTGTTTCCTATACCAGCGGTAAAAATTGTCTAGTAAATCTGTTATTGATTTTAATCTTATTTTAGCCGACTAAAATAAGACCAAAATTAAAACAAATCAGATGACTAAAACTAAAAAGAATTATAGTCAAAAGACTAAGACTAAAACTAAATTAAAATTTCTTGTCAAAATTAACACTGAAGTAAAGTCTGATTTAGCTGATATTTATCTGTTGCTGGTCTGAGTGACACACACACATTCGACTAGTGAAGTTCAAAAGAGACTCGCTTTGCATAATGAAAACGAGTGCCTTGAATTGAGTTCAACAATCACAAAACGGTGATTCTCATAAATTGATTTATCTGTGCGGGAAGCACAGGGATCACTAAACTTTTGCCCATGAAAACACTGCTTGTATGATAAATGTATTTATAGAAATTCTTAATTTTACATTTTAGAATACTGAATAGGCTCAATAGACTGTAAACAAATTTTTACATTATCCAGACCTGGAAATGACTAAAATCAAATGTCAAACTGCGTATGAACCCTGTTGACTACAGTTGCCCTCAGACAATCAGGAACGAGAGGATTGAAACGTCACGTACTTCTCACAGAACTCGCTCATCACACCCCAGTACGGCTCCGGCACGGCAAACCACTCGCAGTCGCCCGGCCCGATGTTGATGTTCACGGCGCAGAAGTTATTGTGCTCTTGATGCCCTAGATATGAGCAGAGAGATCATGTGATATGAGCAAAGAGATCATGTGATATGAGCAGAGAGATCATGTGATATGAGCAGAGAGATCATGTGATATGAGCACCTGGCTCTCACCTGGAGTTCTGCTGCCCGGGACCTTCATGAAGAGCTGGACCGTGTTCATTCCCAGAATGCTGTGGCCCACGTGACTGAGTAGGTTTCCGGCGGACACGACTCGAGCAAACGCAGGCAGTTTACTGAGTTCCTGCAGCTGCAGTTTCCACCTGCAGGGGGAGCAACAGTTTACCTCGTGCTGTAACTACAGACTCAACACACGGAGCTGAAGAAGTGATGGTGTTCCAGTCATTCAAGGAAACTGGCCTGTCATTTGTTCTCAGTTTGAAATCACTGCTTGCACATACAAACACTTGGCTTTGGGAAATAAATGAGACACTATGATGCTTATTAAATCACAATATACAAAAAAAACAAAGGGGAACCACATGCACCCGAGACTCACTTCTTTTCATCCGAGACGTCGATGTTGGTCCCAAACTTGACTTGTTTGAAAGGAGCTTTGCGGCTCCTAGAAACACTGAGCAGAATGAACAGATTAGCATCAGCGCAGCTAAAGCATCATAGGTTATTAAACACGTCAAACTCACGTTTCCGATGACGTGATTTCAGAGTCCGACAGCTCCTTCTGCCCCTTCTTCTCATTCTCTTCCTGAAAGCACACAAGCTCAGTTATTAGGCAAAATACCACGTGCAAACGATTAGTACTGATTTGAGAGAGATCAACCTATATATCGTTTTCCCGATATTTAAGCATTTTCCCGTAATCAGGTATCAGTTTTGTAACATCGGATTCACAGGTAAACGGCACCATCTTGTGGCTCTTTTGAGAATTGCGTGGCATTAAAGCACTGAGTCAGAGGGGAGATCAGTCAACAACAGTTCAGAGGGAAAATAACTTGCATTCCTTAATTAATAAACTTTATTTGAAAGCCATTACTGCAAACAAGTTAAAACAGTTTTCCTGAACACAACTTTTTGCCTGTAGTTAATATTAATGCTGTTGTTATAGATATAAAGATGCAAAGGCAGTCATGTCTTTTTATTATTCAGGCAGTTTAGAAAGTTTTATGCTTTTTAAAAAGAAATTGATATTTTTTGTTCAAAGCATTGTACTAATGCTCATGTAGTATTCATTACCTGTTTGTTTACCTTATCAAAGATTTTATTTAAAACACACAATTTAGTGACAGTGCTTTTCTTTTTCACTTTCAGACCATTTATTGATGTAGAAGTGTGTTTTGTTTGCAATGAGGGAGTGAAATTGCAAAAATTGCAGCATTTAAGTGTTAAAACAGTTTGTTCAGTTAAATACTGTAATTGTCAAAACCAAAAATAAAACAAATAATTATCGGTTTTTGGTCACATAAACATGCATATAATTGGTATCTGTAATAAAGAAATCCCTCTGGTGAATCTGCATCTGATAGGGTTAGTGTTAGCTTTACCCTCAGAGACTCCTGGAAGGACGAGGCCTGGTACTGGGCATATTTGGCGATGGTGGTGTAGGACCGAGTGCCCTCGCAGCGCCACTGCTTCTTCTGCCCGCTGGAGTCCCAGTTCTCGTCGGCCGGCTGGCACAGCTGAGTGCGCACCTCCACCAGGTGCTCGGGGTTCGCCTCCACCAGCGTCTTCGTGGAGAACAGGCCCAGATCTGCAGAGACAGAGAGAATGAGGCATTTATATAGCGCTTTCATATGTGCTACGGTACAGCCGAGCTTTACAATCATATCAGGGAGTCTCTCCTCAACCACCACCAGTGTGCAGCACCACACACACACACACTCCCCAGAGGATGGGGATTATTAGGAGGCCATGATTGGCGAGGGCCATTGGAGCGAATGTGTCTGGTACACCGGGTTAGTGTTACCAGAAGTGCAACGTGGGATTTTTAATGACCACAGAGAGTCAGAATCTCGGTTTACCGTCTCATCCGAATGACGGTGCTCTTTGACAGTATAGTGTCCCGTCACTACACTGGGGCGTTAGGACCCACACAGACCCCAGGGTGAACAGCGCCCCCTGCTGGCCACACAGAGTGAATAGCGCCCCCCGCTGGTCTCACAGACCCCAGGGTGGGGCGCCCAATCCATCAGCCGGAAACTGAAGCCTCGCGGGAGCCGTCATTGTAGCAGAACTTCACCTGCTGTTAGCATTCCATTGACTCCCATTCATTTTGGCGTCACTTTGACAGCGAATAACTTTACATCTGAGACGTCCAAAGACTTCATTTGTCCATTATTTATTTTTAAAGAAACACTACAATGTATAAAAGGCTCCATTACTCTGTATCTTATGTTATGGCCCCGTAGAAGCCGTTTTTGTAAAAATAGGCAAACGATTGCGTAATAACCACACGACTGTCACACAATAGAGAAATTACCGTATAGACAGGAGGAGAAGCTCACAGGCAATCTTTTACTGTCTAGAACCCCATAGATAGAGAGTCCATAAAAGCAAAAGGAACATAATATTTCAACGTTTTTGAGGAATTAGGTGATTCAGATTTGTCTTGGCACAGCTACTAGAAGATTTACAGCTGTCAGACTGTCGTCAAGCTCAGTTTGAGCCTGCAGTCGCTCAGACATCAGGAAGTGAGTGCTATAATCAGGCTTCAGTTTTCTCCGTTGAAATCAATGGGGTCGCTGTGTCCATTTCTTTTACGGTCTATGAAAATAACCTATTACTAAGAAATATCTTGATTTTAGTTTTAGCTAATTTTATTGCATTTTGAGTCATCTTGAGGCCCCTTGCTGAGAACCACTGCTTTAAATGCTTCCAAATAGGTTCTGCTATGACAGATCTTGACTAAAAAGAGAAAACTAACCATTTTATGCCAATTTTACACCTTTACAACATGTGTTGTGCTAAAAATTAAGATCTGAAATCAAGCAAGAATAGCTTTAACAACTCACTCCGGATAAAAAGAATCTGTCAAAAGCATTTATGTAAAAGTCAAAAAGGTTGATATATGATAATAATAGTCTACAAAATCTGATTTGATAATGTGGCAGACCAAATAAGACAGAGAAATAACGGCTTTATAACAATAGTGCGAGCTGTAAATCAGTCAGAGAATTTTGCATTTCGTCCTTGAATTCTTTTCAACAATGGACAGCAAAGCAAGTTTCAATATGTTCCCTAGTTGCCATGGAAACTGCAGAGAAGTGCGTCTTTCCCACATTTGGTGTGTATGAGTGTGAGTGAGTGAGTGAGAGAGAGAATGTGTGTGTGTGAGAGAGAGTATGTGTGTGTGTGTGAGAGTGAATGAGAGAGTGAGTGTGTGTGTGCGCGAGTGAGTAAGTGTGTGTGTGTGTGTGTGTGTGTGAGGAGAAGCTAAAGGCTCTGACCCAGTTTGAGGGCTCCTGCTAGGCCTCGTATGACGGTCACTGGGTTGGACTGGTTTGTGCAGAACTGGTGCAGTGGCGGGAAGAAGGCGTCTCTCTTATTCTCCAACTGAAACACAAACACATTGTCAATCACATGCGGCGTTACACATCTCCGTGCAGAAACACTCACTCTCACACACTCTCTCACACGCACTTGCTCGCGCTCTCACACACGCTCACTCTCACGCACGCTCACTCTCACTCACGCGCACGCTCACTCTCACGCACGCTCACTCACTCTCACGCACGCTCACTCTCACGCACGCTCACTCTCACTCTCGCGCACGCTCACTCTCACTCTCGCGCACGCTCACTCTCACGCACGCTCACTCTCGCGCAAGCTCACTCTCGCGCACGCTCACTCTCGCGCACGCTCACTCTCGCGCAAGCTCACACGCGCAAACTCACTATCGCGCAAGCTCACTCTCGCGCAAGCTCACTCTCGCGCAAGCTCACTCTCGCGCACGCTCACTCTCGCTCACTCTCAATCTCGCGCACGCTCACTCTCACTCTCGCGCAAGCTCACTCTCACTCTCGCGCACGCTCACTCTCGCGCACGCTCACTCTCGCTCACTCTCAATCTCGCGCACGCTCACTCTCACTCTCGCGCAAGCTCACTCTCACTCTCGCGCACGCTCACTCTCGCGCACGCTCACGCACGCTTACTCTCTCGCGCACGCTCACTCTCGCGCACGCTCACTCTCGCGCACGCTCACTCTCGCGCACGCTCACTCTCGCGCACGCTCACTCTCGCGCACGCTCACTCTCGCGCACGCTCACTCTCGCGCACTCTCGCTCACGCTCACTCTCGCGCACGCTCACTCTCGCGCACGCTCACTCTCGCTCACTCTCGCTCTCGCGCACGCTCACTCTCACTCTCACTCTCGCGCAAGCTCACTCTCACTCTCGCGCACGCTCACTCTCACGCTCTCTCACGCACGCTTACTCTCTCGCGCGCTCTCTCGCGCACGCTCACTCTCGCGCACGCTCACTCTCGCGCAAGCTCACTCTCGCGCAAGCTCACTCTCGCGCAAGCTCACTCTCGCGCACGCTCACTCTCGCTCACTCTCGCGCACGCTCACTCTCACTCTCGCGCAAGCTCACTCTCACTCTCGCGCACGCTCACTCTCACGCACGCTCTCTCACGCACGCTTACTCTCTCGCGCGCTCTCTCGCGCACGCTCACTCTCGCGCACGCTCACTCTCGCGCACGCTCACTCTCGCGCACGCTCACTCTCGCGCACGCTCACTCTCGCGCACGCTCACTCTCACGCACGCTCACTCTCGCGCACGCTCACTCTCGCGCACGCTCACTCTCACTCTCGCGCACGCTCACTCTCACTCTCGCGCAAGCTCACTCTCACTCTCGCGCACGCTCACTCTCACGCACGCTCTCTCACGCACGCTTACTCTCTCGCGCGCTCTCTCGCGCACGCTCACTCTCGCGCACGCTCACTCTCGCGCACGCTCACTCTCGCGCACGCTCACTCTCGCGCACGCTCACTCTCGCGCACGCTCTCTCTCTCACTCTCGCGCACGCTCACTCTCGCGCACGCTCACTCTCACTCTCGCGCACGCTCACTCTCACGCGCGCTCTCTCACGCGCTCACTCTCTCGCGCGCTCACTCTCGCGCACGCTCACTCTCGCGCAAGCTCACTCTCGCGCACGCTCACTCTCGCGCACGCTCACTCTCACTCTCGCGCAAGCTCACTCTCACTCTCGCGCACGCTCACTCTCACGCACGCTCTCTCACGCACGCTTACTCTCTCGCGCGCTCTCTCGCGCACGCTCACTCTCGCGCACGCTCACTCTCGCGCACGCTCACTCTCGCGCACGCTCACTCTCGCGCACGCTCACTCTCGCGCACGCTCACTCTCGCGCACGCTCACTCTCACTCTCGCGCACGCTCACTCTCACTCTCGCGCAAGCTCACTCTCACGCACGCTCTCTCACGCACGCTTACTCTCTCGCGCGCTCTCTCGCGCACGCTCACTCTCTCGCGCGCTCTCTCGCGCACGCTCACTCTCGCGCACGCTCACTCTCGCGCACGCTCACTCTCGCGCACGCTCACTCTCGCGCACGCTCACTCTCGCGCACGCTCACTCTCGCGCACGCTCACTCTCGCGCACGCTCACTCTCGCGCACGCTCGCTCTCACTCTCGCGCACGCTCACTCTCGCGCACGCTCGCTCTCACTCTCGCGCACGCTCACTCTCACTCTCGCGCACGCTCACTCTCACTCTCGCGCACGCTCACTCTCACGCACGCTCTCTCACGCGCTCACTCTCTCGCGCGCTCACTCTCGCGCACTCACTCTCGCGCACGCTCACTCTCGCGCACGCTCACTCTCGCGCACGCTCACTCTCGCGCACGCTCACTCTCGCGCACTCTCACGCACGCTCACGCAATCTCACGCACGCTCACGCACTCTCACGCACGCTCACGCACTCTCACGCACGCTCACTCTCACGCACGCTCACTCTCACGCACGCTCACTCTCACGCACGCTCACTCTCACGCACGCTCACTCTCACGCACGCTCACTCTCACGCACGCTCACTCTCACGCACGCTCACTCTCACTCTCACGCACTCTCACTCTGACGCTCACTCTGACGCACGCTCACTCTGACGCACGCTCACTCTGACGCACGCTCACTCTCACGCACGCTCACTCTCACGCACGCTCACTCTCACGCACGCTCACTCTCACGCACGCTCACTCTCACGCACGCTCACTCTCACGCACGCTCACTCTCACGCACGCTCACTCTCACGCACGCTCACTCTCACGCACGCTCACTCTCACTATGGGATTAGATTTCGGTCACAATTCTGAGCGCGCAAGATCACATTTTGAGCGCGTAAAAGGGCATTTCGCAGGCGCGTGAACTGAGTTTTGCGGAGAAATGTTCATCTCACAGATAAGAAAATATTTTGAGCGAACGAAAATCAATTTTTCATTTAAAATAAGTATTTGGATGTGCGCAGACGTTCTCTTTCGCATGAGCAAAGTTTCACTTTTTTTGTTCCTTTCGTACCAGCCATAAGCGCTCTCTAAGCACAGACGGCTTGCTTGCTCAACACAACCCAGCGTTACAATATGCCATAATTCCAGCCAATCAGAGATGAGGCTGCTAAATTCTGATTGGCTGGCTTGAAAACCAATCACAATGTTTCATTGTGTATTTACCATGGTAACTGTCCTTTCAAAAATGCCACTTTATTTTCACTTTGTGTTATTTTTTATATTATTAAATGACTGTAGTGGCTCATATCAACATTGTATTAACAAAAACTAGTTTGGGACTGCTATTTAATTGCTTTAGCATAGTCCTAATGTTTTTCTAGTCTTATGAGTCATTCTTACAATTTATGTGTATGTTAAGTAAAGGGGAACAGTACTTGTGTGTGTTAATTTTTGTGTGAAAAATGTATTATAATATGCCTATATTAGGGATGGGACGGTATGAAAATTTCATATCACGATTATAGTGACCGAAATTATCGTGATTATCAATACTATCACGGTTTTGTTAAAACAAGATGAAAGTGTTAAAAAAGAACTGATGCTCACACTGAAAACATTTCAACAAGTTTTATATTTGAGAATCAACAAACAACAAATAAAACAGGCAGCTCTATGCACTTTTTAAAGCAAGATTCTATTCTGTGGCATTTTGATTTTCTTCCTTATAATGACCGTCGTCAATAGCAACCTATTATAACACAGCGCACATCCATGTATCACAACGGACGCGCTCTCTCATTTCATTCAAATACAACTTGTCATCTTGCGTCTCCGTTTTTGATTGTATTAAAAAGAAATCAGAGTTGATTTATTGTTTACAGAATTTGATAGTATTGTTGTGATCATATTGTCTGGACGAGTTTTGTACGCTAAATGGATTTAACAGCTAAGAATAGAGACATTAATCTCTATTCAATATGTCTCCGTAATTACTGTATGTGGTAAAAAAAAAATCGGTGTTATAAGTGTACAATGAATATACATTATTATCTCTTAAATGTCACTCTTAATGGTCTCGTTTGAACTTATTCGTTCGTCTTTGGCTCAAAGCCACTTGCTGCGAACTTTTCTTCGCGGAAGCTTCAAGTTTATTTCAAGTGAGTGAGATAAAATATGTCAACTCAAAACAACATTTTGTGCCCAATTACTTCCCAGACGTAGTTTTAGTTTTGAGATCAAAGTTAACTTGCCTTGCGTTCGCTACAACAGTGGATGATGGTCACACAGGACGATTCGGCAGATTTGAAGTGTTAACTCCTGTCACTGCAACTTTTTTTGAGCATGTTCTGCAGACAGGGTGACCATCCTCGATTAAGTTTCCCTCAGGATTTTTGTAAATGCCAAAATATGACCACACCTCAGATTTGGTCCTCTTAAAAGGCTGAAAAAAATCTCCCGAACACGGTCACCGCCTTCCGCCATTCCTTCTCGAATAAAAAAAAAACCAACATTGCGCGCCTGCGTCAGACAGTTGCTGGCTGGACAGGATTTATAGTGAGTTATTAAAATCGCGATAATCAAACACGGTTTTAATGATAATTGAATTTTTAACGATATTACTAACCGTCAGTACATTTTATCGTGGTTTATAGTGAAACCGGTAATCGTCCCATCCCTAGCCTATATATATTCAATGTAAATTGTGATAATCGTAATTAATAATCGCAATTACAATTTCAAGGGAATAATCGGCAATTATGATTTTTGTCATAATCGTGCAGCTCTACACGCACGCACACTCACTCTCACGCACGCACGCACACTCTCACGCGCACTCTCACGCACGCACACTCTCTCTCACGCACACTCTCACGCACGCACACTCTCACGCACACTCTCACGCACGCACACTGTCTCTCACGCACACTCTCACGCACGCACACTCTCACGCACGCACTCTCACGCACGCACACTCTCACGCACGCACACTCTCACGCACGCACACTCTCACGCACGCACACTCTCACGCACGCACACTCTCACGCACGCACACTCTCACGCACGCACACTCTGACGCACGCACACTCTCACGCACGCACACTCTGACGCACGCACACTCTGACGCACGCACACTCTGACGCACACTCTCACGCACGCACACTCTCACGCACGCACACTCTCTCTCACGGACACTCTCTCTCACGCACACTCTCACGCACGCACACTCTCACGCACGCACACTCTCACGCACGCACACTCTCACGCACGCACACTCTCACGCACGCACGCACACTCTCACGCACGCACGCACACTCTCACGCACACTCTCACTCACGCACGCACACTCTCACTCACGCACGCACACTCTCACTCACGCACGCACACTCTCACTCACGCACGCTCTCTCTCACGCACACTCTCTCTCACGCACACTCTCTCTCACGCACACTCTCTCTCACGCACACTCTCTCTCACGCACACTCTCTCTCACGCACACTCTCTCTCACGCACACTCTCTCTCACGCACACTCTCTCTCACGCACACTCTCACGCACGCACACTCTCACGCACGCACACTCTCTCACGCACGCACACTCTCTCACGCACTCTCACGCACGCACTCTCACTCACGCACACTCTCTCTCACGCACGCACTCTCTCACGCACGCACTCTCTCACGCACGCACTCTCTCACGCACGCACTCTCTCACGCACGCTCACTCTCACGCACGCTCACTCTCACGCACGCTCACTCTCACGCACGCTCACTCTCACGCACGCTCACTCTCACGCACGCTCACTCTCACGCACGCTCACTCTCACGCACGCTCACTCTCACGCACGCTCACTCTCACGCACGCTCACTCTCACGCACGCTCACTCTCACGCACGCTCACTCTCACGCACGCTCACTCTCACGCACGCTCACTCTCACGCGCACACTCACTCTCACGCGCACACTCTCACTCACGCGCACACTCTCACGCACACACTCTCTCACGCACGCACACTCTCACTCACGCACGCACACTCTCTCACGTAGACTCTCACTCACGCACTCTCACTCACGCACACTCTCTCTCACGCACTCTCTCACTCACGCTCTCACGCACGCACTCTCTCACGCACGCTCACTCACTCTCACGCACGCTCACTCTCACGCACGCTCACTCTCACGCACGCTCACTCTCACGCAC
Organism: Siphateles boraxobius; assembly: GCF_051911475.1. Taxonomy (NCBI): domain Eukaryota; kingdom Metazoa; phylum Chordata; class Actinopteri; order Cypriniformes; family Leuciscidae; genus Siphateles; species Siphateles boraxobius. The sequence goes on from NW_027508770.1 coordinate 287,912, forward strand.
GCTCACTCTCACGCACGCTCACTCTCACGCGCACACTCTCACTCACGCGCACACTCACGCACACTCTCTCTCACGCACGCACACTCTCACGTACACTCTCACTCTCACTCACTCTCTCACTCACGCTCTCACGCACGCTCACTCTCACGCGCGCTCACTCTCACGCGCGCACACTCTCACGCGCGCACACTCTCACGCGCGCTCACTCTCACGCGCGCTCACTCTCACGCGCGCTCACTCTCACGCGCGCTCACTCTCACTCACGCGCACACTCTCACTCACGCGCACACTCTCACTCACGCGCACACTCTCACTCACGCGCACACTCTCACTCACGCGCACACTCTCACTCACGCGCACACTCTCACGCACACTCTCACGCACACTCTCACTCACGCACGCACACTCGCACACTCTCACTCACGCACGCACACTCTCACTCACGCACTCACGCACACTCTCTCTCACGCACTCACGCACACTCTCTCTCACGCACGCACGCTCTCACTCACGCACACTCTCACTCACTCTCACGCACACTCTCACTCACGCACGCACACTCTCACTCAAGCACACTCTCTCACTCTCACGCACGCTCACTCTCCAGCACACTCCCGCACTCACACACACACGCACACTCTCACTCACGCACGCACACTCGCACACTCTCACTCACGCACGCACACTCGCACACTCTCACTCACGCACGCACACTCGCACACTCTCACTCACGCACACTCTCACTCACGCACTCACGCACACTCTCTCTCACGCACTCACGCACACTCTCTCTCACGCACGCACGCTCTCACTCACGCTCACTCTCACGCACACTCTCACTCACTCTCACGCACGCTCACGCACACTCTCACTCACGCATGCATACTCGCACACTCTCACTCACGCACGCACACTCTCACTCACGCACGCACGCACACTCTCACTCACGCACACTCTCTCTCACGCACTCACGCACACACACTCTCTCACGCACACACACTCTCATTCACGCTCACTCTCACACACACTCATTCACTCTCACGCACACTCTCACTCACGCATGCATACTCGCACACTCTCACTCACGCACGCACACTCTCTCACGCACACTCTCTCTCGCACTCACGCACTCTCTCTCACGCACACTCTCACGCACGCACGCACACTCTCTCTCACGCACGCACGCACACTCTCACTCACGCTCACTCTCTCTCACGCACACTCTCTCTCACGCACACTCTCTCTCACGCACTCACGCACTCTCTCACGCACGCACGCTTTCACTCACGCACACTCTCACTCACTCTCACGCACACTCTCACTCACGCATGCATACTCGCACACTCTCACTCACGCACGCACACTCGCTCTCACGCACACTCTCTCTCGCACTCACGCACTCTCTCTCACGCACGCACACTCTCTCTCACGCACGCACGCACACTCTCTCTCACGCACGCTCTCACTCACGCTCACTCTCTATCACGCACACTCTATCTCACGCACTCACGCACTCTCTCACGCACGCACGCTTTCACTCACGCACGCTCTCACTCACGCACGCACACTCTCTCTCACGCACGCACGCACACTCTCACTCACGCACTCACGCACACTCTCTCTCACGCACTCACGCACACTCTCTCTCACGCTCGCACGCTCTCACTCACGCTCTCTCTCACGCACACTCTCACTCACTCTCACGCACGCTCACGCACACTCTCACTCACGCATGCATACTCGCACACTCTCACTCACGCACGCACACTCTCACTCACGCACGCACGCACACTCTCACTCACGCACGCACACTCTCACGCACTCACGCACACACACTCTCTCACGCACACACACTCTCATTCACGCTCACTCTCACACACACTCATTCACTCTCACGCACACTCTCACTCACGCATGCATACTCGCACACTCTCACTCACGCACGCACACTCTCTCTCACGCACACTCTCTCTCGCACTCACGCACTCTCTCTCACGCACGCACACTCTCACGCACGCACGCACACTCTCTCACGCACGCACGCACACTCTCACTCACGCACACTCTCTCTCACGCACTCACGCACACTCTCTCTCACGCACGCACGCTCTCACTCACGCTCACTCTCACGCACACTCTCACTCACTCTCACGCACGCTCACGCACACTCTCACTCACGCACGCACACTCTCACTCACGCACGCGCGCACACTCTCACTCACGCACACTCTCTCTCACGCACTCACGCACACACACTCTCTCACGCACACACACTCTCATTCACGCTCACTCTCACACACACTCATTCACTCTCACGCACACTCTCACTCACGCATGCATACTCGCACACTCTCACTCACGCACGCACACTCTCTCTCACGCACACTCTCTCACGCACTCACGCACTCTCTCACGCACGCACGCTTTCACTCACGCACACTCTCACTCACACTCTCACTCACGCATGCATACTCGCACACTCTCACTCACGCACGCACACTCTCTCTCACGCACACTCTCTCTCGCACTCACTCTCACGCACGCACACTCTCTCTCACGCACGCACGCACACTCTCTCTCACCCACGCACGCTCTCACTCACGCTCACTCTCTATCACGCACACTCTCTCTCACGCACTCACGCACTCTCTCACGCACGCACGCTTTCACTCACGCACACTCTCACGCACTCACGCACGCTCGCTCTCACGCACGCTCGCTCTCACGCACGCTCACTCTCACGCACGCTCACTCTCACGCACGCTCACTCTCACGCACGCTCACTCTCACGCACGCTCTCTCACGCACGCTCACGCACGCACGCTCACGCACGCACGCTCACTCTCACGCACGCTCACTCTCACGCACGCTCACTCTCACGCACGCTCACTCTCACGCACGCTCACTCTCACGCACTCACGCACACTCTCACTCACGCACGCTCACTCACGCACGCTCACACGCACTCACGCACACTCTCACTCACGCACGCACACTCTCACGCACACTCTCACTCACGCACGCACACTCTCAAGCACTCACGCACACTCTCACTCACGCACGCACACTCTCACTCTCACGTACGCTCACGCACTCACGCTCACTCATTCACTCTCACGCACACTCTCACTCACGCATGCATACTCGCACACTCTCACTCACGCACGCACACTCTCTCTCACGCACACTCTCTCTCGCACTCACGCACTCTCTCTCACGCACGCACACTCTCACGCACGCACGCACACTCTCTCACGCACGCACGCACACTCTCACTCACCAACACTCTCTCTCACGCACTCACGCACACTCTCTCTCACGCACGCACGCTCTCACTCACGCTCACTCTCACGCACACTCTCACTCACTCTCACGCACGCTCTCACTCACGCACGCACACTCTCACTCACGCACGCACGCACACACACTCTCACTCACGCACACTCTCTCTCACGCACTCACGCACACACACTCTCTCACGCACACACACTCTCATTCACGCTCACTCTCACACACACTCATTCACTCTCACGCACACTCTCACTCACGCATGCATACTCGCACACTCTCACTCACGCACGCACACTCTCTCTCACGCACACTCTCTCACGCACTCACGCACTCTCTCACGCACGCACGCTTTCACTCACGCACACTCTCACTCACACTCTCACTCACGCATGCATACTCGCACACTCTCACTCACGCACGCACACTCTCTCTCACGCACACTCTCTCTCGCACTCACTCTCACGCACGCACACTCTCTCTCACGCACGCACGCACACTCTCTCTCACCCACGCACGCTCTCACTCACGCTCACTCTCTATCACGCACACTCTCTCTCACGCACTCACGCACTCTCTCACGCACGCACGCTTTCACTCACGCACACTCTCACGCACTCACGCACGCTCGCTCTCACGCACGCTCGCTCTCACGCACGCTCGCTCTCACGCACGCTCACTCTCACGCACGCTCACTCTCACGCACGCTCACTCTCACGCACGCTCACTCTCACGCACGCTCACTCTCACGCACGCTCACTCTCACGCACGCTCACTCTCACGCACGCTCACTCTCACGCACGCTCACTCTCACGCACGCTCACTCTCACGCACTCTCACTCACGCACGCTCACACGCACTCACGCACACTCTCACTCACGCACGCTCACACGCACTCACGCACACTCTCACTCACGCACGCACACTCTCACGCACACTCTCACTCACGCACGCACACTCTCACTCTCAAGCACTCACGCACACTCTCACTCACGCACGCTCACTCTCACGTACGCTCACGCACTCACGCTCACTTTCTCTCACGCACTCACGCTCACTCTCTCTCACGCACTCACGCACACTCTCTCTCACGCACTCACGCACACTCTCTCTCACGCACTCACGCACTCACGCACACTCTCTCTCACGCACTCACGCACACTCTCTCTCACGCACTCACGCACACTCTCTCTCACGCACGCACGCACACTCTCTCTCACGCACGCACGCACGCTCTCGCGCACGCTCGCTCTCGCTCACTCTCACGCACGCTCACTCTCACGCACGCTCACTCTCACGCACGCTCACTCTCACGCACGCTCACTCTCACGCACGCTCACTCTCTCTGACGCACGCTCACTCTCACGCACGCTCACTCTCACGCACGCTCACTCTCACGCACGCTCACTCTCACGCACGCTCACTCTCACGCACTCACGCACACTCTCACTCACTAACGCACACTCTCACTCACGGACGCTCACACGCACTCACGCGCACTCTCACTCACGCACGCTCACACGCACTCACGCGCACTCTCACTCACGCACGCACACTCTCACGCACGCACACTCTCACTCTCAAGCACTCACGCACACTCTCACTCTCAAGCACTCACGCACACTCTCACTCACGCACGCACACTCTCTCACGCACGCACATTCTCACTCAAGCACCAACAATATCTCACTCACGCACACTCTCTCTCACGCACTCACGCACACTCTCTCTCACGCACTCACGCACACTCTCTCTCACGCACTCACGCACACTCTCTCTCACGCACTCACGCACACTCTCTCTCACGCACTCACGCACACTCTCAATCACTCTCACGCACGCTCACTCTCACGCACGCACACTCTCACGCACGCACACTCTCACGCACGCACACTCTCACGCACGCACACTCTCACGCACGCACACTCTCACGCACGCACACTATCACTCTCGCTCACTCTCACGCACGCACACTCTCACGCACGCACACTCTCACGCACGCACACTCTCACGCACGCACACTCACGCACGCACACTCACGCACGCACACTCTCACTCACGCATGCATACTCGCACACTCTCACTAACGCACGCACACTCTCTCTCACGCACACTCTCTCTCGCACTCACGCACTCTCTCTCACGCACGCACACTCTCACGCACGCACGCACACTCTCTCTCACGCACGCACGCACACTCTCACTCACGCTCACTCTCTCTCATTCACGCTCACTCTCACACACACTCATTCACTCTCACGCGCACTCTCACTCACGCACGCTCACACGCACTCACGCGCACTCTCACTCACGCACGCACACTCTCACGCACGCACACTCTCACTCTCAAGCACTCACGCACACTCTCACTCTCAAGCACTCACGCACACTCTCACTCACGCACGCACACTCTCTCACGCACGCACATTCTCACTCAAGCACCAACAATATCTCACTCACGCACACTCTCTCTCACGCACTCACGCACACTCTCTCTCACGCACTCACGCACACTCTCTCTCACGCACTCACGCACACTCTCTCTCACGCACTCACGCACACTCTCTCTCACGCACTCACGCACACTCTCAATCACTCTCACGCACGCACACTCTCACGCACGCACACTCTCTCTCACGGACACTCTCTCTCACGCACACTCTCACGCACGCACACTCTCACGCACGCACACTCTCACGCACGCACACTATCACTCTCGCTCACTCTCACGCACGCACACTCTCACGCACGCACACTCTCACGCACGCACACTCACGCACGCACACTCACGCACGCACACTCACGCACGCACACTCTCACTCACGCATGCATACTCGCACACTCTCACTAACGCACGCACACTCTCTCTCACGCACACTCTCTCTCGCACTCACGCACTCTCTCTCACGCACGCACACTCTCACGCACGCACGCACACTCTCTCTCACGCACGCACGCACACTCTCACTCACGCTCACTCTCTCTCACGCACACTCTCTCTCACGCACTCACGCACTCTCTCACGCACGCACGCTTTCACTCACGCACACTCTCACTCACTCTCACGCACGCTCTCACTCACGCACGCTCACTCTCACGCACGCTCACTCTCACGCACGCTCACTCTCACGCACGCTCACTCTCACGCACGCTCACTCTCACGCACGCTCACTCTCACGCACTCACGCACACTCTCACTCACTCACGCACACTCTCACTCACGGACGCTCACACGCACTCACGCGCACTCTCACTCACGCACGCTCACACGCACTCACGCGCACTCTCACTCACGCACGCACACTCTCACGCACGCACTCACGCACACTCTCTCACACGCACTCACGCACACTCTCTCTCACGCACTCACGCACACTCTCTCTCACGCACTCACGCACACTCTCTCTCACGCACTCACGCACACTCTCTCTCACGCACTCACGCACACTCTCTCTCACGCACTCACGCACACTCTCTCTCACGCACACTCTCTCTCACGCACTCACGCACGCTCACTCTCACGCACGCACACTCTCACGCACGCACACTCACGCACGCACACTCTCACGCACGCACACTCTCACGCACGCACACTCACGCACGCACACTCTCACGCACGCACACTCTCACGCACGCACACTCTCACGCACGCACACTCTCACTCTCGCTCACTCTCACGCACGCACACTCTCACGCACGCACACTCTCACTCTCGCTCACTCTCACGCACGCACACTCTCACGCACGCACACTCTCACGCACGCACACTCTCACGCACGCACACTATCACTCTTGCTCACTCTCACGCACGCTCACTCTCACGCACGCTCACTCTCACGCTCTCCCTCTCTCTCGCGCTCTCTCTCACTCTCGTGTGTGACTCACGTATATGCTGGGAGTGGGAGGGTTGAGCTTGTCTTTATCCAGAGGAGGAGCAGGTGGAGGAGGGAGGCGAGGAGGAGGGCATTTGTTCAACAGGATTCGACTGCTTGACACACCGTTCTTACCAAGATTCCTGGAAATATGAATAATATAAGATAGTTATTTCTGCAGAATACAACAAATCAAAATTAATCATAACTGAAAGTTTGGTCAAACTCTCAACACCCTCAGAATCTCACCGTGGTCATTTAAAATGCAGTGGCAAATTTTGTGCAAGCCCATGTGTGACATCATTCAAGCGCTTCAAAATGTAGTGCATATTTCTGTCTGTGCATACAACAATCTCAAAGTCTGATCCGCTTTCCCGTTAGTTTTCAAAATACTTAGTGCTGAAGATGTGCTTGTTTGAGATCAACCACCTGGAGCCTGTGGAGCACTTTAAAGAATAGATGCACTTTAAAGATGAATAGATGCACTTTTAGAGACATCAAAACAGAAACGGCCATTCAATGCCATTATAAAGCTTGGAAGAGATTTAGACATTTTTAAATATAACTCTGATTGTATTCGTCTGAAAGAAGAATGTCAAACACATAGGATGACTTAAGGGAGAGTAAATCATTGGGTAATTTTCATTTTTGACCAATTAGCAGTTAGTCACGGGGTAATCAGATATACTTTTTGGATTCTTATTAGACAAGTCTGCCTGACTATGATCAGTTTAAAAGATAAAACAAGACGTACCTGCAGGCCTTGAGGACGTCAGCGGATGTGGGGTAAATGGAGACGGTGGAGGATGACAGCGTGGGTCTGTGAGGTGCTTTAGCGCACAGCTCCAGTGGCTCTAGCTTTAGCGGCTCCAGCTTCACCGGGCTTCGAGAGTCTTCCGAACACGCTCCTCCTCCACTCCCGTTAACGGTGACAGTGGAGCCGGGCTTGTTAAGGCTGGCCGAGGGCTCCGCGGGTGACGGTGATGATGCGGACAGGGCGGAGGCGGGCGAGGAGGCGGTGGAGCTGCCCGGAGCCGTTAGCGTGGTGCCGGGGTGAACGTGATTTAGCCGTGAGTTAGCGGCGGGAATCTCCTTCCCCCCGAGCTGCGGATCGTGTGCCGGAGAGCCGGGCCTGGACCTGGACCCGGGACTGTGGTGCTGGGTGGCAGTGGAGCCGTTGCTCTCTTTGGTCGGGCCGGTGCCGTGGGGAACACCTGAGGTAGCCGTTAGCCATGAGGAAGAGGAGGACGACGTGGAGGACTGGTGATTGACAGCCGGCTCCGAGGGAGTCGTAGAGGAATGTCCAACCTGATTGTGAGGGCCACCGTCGGCCGAACCACTGGAAGAGAGAGTCCGGTCTCCATTAGGACCCGCCCAATGCGAACCTGGACCCTTCTGAAGCCCCTAAATCAGGAGGAAAGTCAAAAGAACAAGCATGAACGAGCCGAGAAACTGTATAAACGCTAGTTTCAGTGGGTTTGAGAGTCAGGAAGGGAATGCTCTCCATTAATGAACGAGACCAAAATGTGTAAAAATGAAATGCATAAAATGTTTTGCTTATGATCCTCCCATGATGTATAAAGTTTAACAGGGTGTCAGAATTCATGTGTCATATGATGCCAGGTTCAACGTGTTTTTTTAGATAATAAGAGTTCCCTTTCATAGGTCTCTTAACACTGCGAATATTGCTATGGGAACACCTTTGGTGTGGACGAATGTCTGACGCCCTTATACCATCATGCCAATTTGATTGGCCAAAAGGGCTTAGGGTAGGGTTATTCTTAGGGTGGTGCTAAGCGCTATTGGCCAATCAAATTGGCGTGATGGTATAAGGGCTTGTGACATTCGTCCACACCAAAGGTGTTCCCATAGTGGTATTCTCAGTGTTCGCAGTACAAACGTAGCCAAGACGTTCTGCTGATGTTGCACATTGAGAAAAACATTAGCACAGACCAGATGCAGATAAGAGCTGTCATGATTAAACTGCTTCTGCACATCAGAAAATGAATGCAAAAAGTGCTGCACAGGGTGTAAAATCCATATTCCGGTGCTCTTTGGATATAGGGAAAATGCGACTCATAAAAATGTATCAGTCCAAGGCCCTCGAGAGTTTATTTCATTATGGCTTTAAGCAATTAAAACACAGTTTTCAAATGCTTCTGCACATAGTTCAGATAGTCTAGTGAGTTTGACATCTTATAGTTCTTTTTTTTAAAGCTAAAATATTTTTGGATAAATATCTAAATGGGGAGGATCATGACCACGTGTTTTATCTGTACTGCAACAGAAGCGGTCTGGCTTCAGGTTAGAGGCAGAACCGCAGTGCTCAGACCTGAGTGGCGTTGAGGTTCTGGCTCCTCCACGGGTCTCCTGGGCTCCTGCAGTGGTGAGGTAGTGCGTTGGGGTGCAGGTAAGGCACGTCTCCGTTCGCTCTGCTCCCCGGCGTGTGATTATTGCCGACTGCAGGGGGTTGTGGGCCGGAGCGGGAGCCTGGACCGGGACTGGGAGGCAACGGCCCATTCGCCAGCGGATGCGCGATGCAGGACGGGCGGGGAACCGGCCCTCGGGGAACAGGGTGAGCAGGCAGTGATGAGACGCCCGAGGACCCGTTGGGGAGAGAGGGTCGGATTGGGCCAGAGGAGTTCTGCCTCATCTGTAGCGAAAAGGGCACAATTAACTGAAATCAACTCTAAATATTAAGCAAGTCAAAAACACCCATTACAATCTAAAGGCCCGTACACACCGGGACGATTATCGCGCGCGCTTTTTGCCAACGTTTAACGCCTCGTGACTAAACAAATGGTGCCAATGTGAGGATGCACACGGATGCGCAAAGCGCCCGGCGTAAAAGCGTATTTAAAAAAAAAATGCCTCAGGTTTGTTTTTATGGTTTGACGCGCCATGTTAAAAAATGGCAGACCAATCCGATTGGCGCTTTTATTCATGTGGCTGGAGCTGCTGAAGTTACAGTAGCAAAGACAAAATAAATATTAAAGCACAAAAGTATTAAAGCGCTCCAACACAAAGCGGTCTTGTTGAGCACACATTGACAGAAGACGAGGATGAAGATGTGGAGCTGCTGGTCTCTTTGGTGTCTGAACACAAAGAACTTTATGACAAAACCCACAGCGACTACAAAAATCTCGATAAGCGGGAGTTGTTGTGGAGCCAAACCGGTCCATACCGTGCCGATCCGTCAGAATACAGTCGTCAACATTTGAAGTGATTAAAATCTTTCTTCAAAGTTATACATGAATTTTGAACAATACCCCGTTCTTATCTTAGGACAACTGATTAACTTTTTTGATCCACTTCAAATGTTGACTACTGTACAAATGCATCATGCAAGAGTTTAGAGACGATATGAAATGTCAATAGTGACCGTTATGAAGGATGCTCAAATATTTATTTTAATTGTATTAACTGTGTTACATCCCTCCGCTACAGAGAGACATGTCTCCACACGCACTCCGCCGGGTTCAGAGCGGTGTGCAACCAAGTAACCAAACTCAAGTGGAAGCGTTACTCGAACCGTTCCGTGCCGTTCTTAAAAGAGTTCAACCCAACGGTGGAAGAGCGGCTAAAGTGTCACAACAGTCTTAAAGTCCCCCTGCAGTCAATCATTTAATTCCTATAACATATTTAAGATTTTTTTCCTTTAAAAAAAAGTTTTCATGCCGTAAAATAGATTGAATGTAACTCGACACCCTTGCCTCATTTAGTATACGCGGTTCTATGAATATGCAAATGAGCCCCGCCTCCACTCACTCAGCTCAGAGATCCACTCGTTGACGATCACACGTTGATCTGATTGGTTAAAAGGCAGTTTGTGACGTCAGAAACACCAGCGATTTCAAACTGTGTTTTTGAGACTGTCTTTGGTTCACTGCAGTTTTAAGGACAAAATACTCCGCAATGCTGTCGACTTATGAATTTACACATGGTTTGTCTTAAAACACATTAAAAACCCCACATAGACATATAAACAACATTGTATTTTCACCACAGTGGGACTTTAAGAGGAAAACATTTCAGAATCGGCCACAGAAAACCATGAGCTGGAAGATTTCAGGGCCAGAATCCCGATACATGCGGTTTTCCTTCAGAAGGTTTTCCTGAACACTGATGTGACGCACCTGTTGCTGGTGCAGGTGCATGGCTGACAGCTGAGCCTCCAACTGATCCAACATCTGCATCTGAACAGGCTTCAGACTCGCACGGTTGGCTCGCAACTGTTCCAGCAACTGAGAGGAAGATAAATTCAGTGAACGGCTGAGTAAAAGAAGCACAGGCATTCATCAGTATTCATCTTGAAACGGATCAATGATAGTCAGGGATGTCACATCTGAAATCAACAGCCTGAAAGTTCTTCAGTGAGAAGCAGCTCACAGGCCAACAAACCACTGTCTAAACTAGTGGAGCCCAATCCTGTCTCTAGTCCAGATCTAATCACAGACCTGAACCAGCCAATCCAGGCCTCAGGAGCAGGAGCAGAACAGGACACGCCTGGTCTAAACCAAAACTGGCATGCTGGAGTATCACGCATTACCCAAAGGGTAAAACTAAAAAATTTAACTTTTTATGAGTTTTGGCTGTTCATTTACACATCAACCGTGTTTCGGGGGCTTGAAAACCCAAACATTTGAAACCTTTTCTTTTTCTTTTTATGATAGTGTATCATCTCTGTTTTATCTGGGGCTCAGGTCAGGAAGCTGTCAAACTGGCTAAACCGCTAGCTGTCTCACGTGACCAAGGTCAGATAAATCCCATCACAAAGATGCTCTTTCACCTAGATATACAGGTCCTTCTCAAAAAATTAGCATATTGTGATAAAGTTCATTATTTTCCATAATGTAATGATAAAAATTAAACTTTCATATATTTTAGATTCATTGCACACCAACTGAAATATTTCAGGTCTTTTATTGTTTTAATACTGATGATTTTGGCATACAGCTCATGAAAACCCAAAATTCCTGTCTCAAAAAATTAGCATATTTCATCCGACCAATAAAAGAAGTGTTTTTAATACAAAAAAAAAAGTCAAACTTCAAATAATTATGTTCAGTTATGCACTCAATAGTCAATACTTGGTCGGGAATCCTTTTGCAGAAATGACTGCTTCAATGCGGCGTGGCATGGAGGCAATCAGCCTGTGGCACTGCTGAGGTGTTATGGAGGCCCAGGATGCTTCGATAGCGGCCTTAAGCTCATCCAGAGTGTTGGGTCTTGCGTCTCTCAACTTTCTCTTCACAATATCCCACAGATTCTCTATGGGGTTCAGGTCAGGAGAGTTGGCAGGCCAATTGAGCACAGTAATACCATGGTCAGTAAACCATTTACCAGTGGTTTTGGCACTGTGAGCAGGTGCCAGGTCGTGCGGAAAAATGAAATCTTCATCTCCATAAAGCTTTTCAGCAGATGGAAGCATGAAGTGCTCCAAAATCTCCTGATAGCTAGCTGCATTGAACCTGCCCTTGATAAAACACAGTGGACCAACACCAGCAGCTGACATGGCACCCCAGACCATCACTGACTGTGGGTACTTGACACTGGACTTCAGGCATTTTGGCATTTCCTTCTCCCCAGTCTTCCTCCAGATTCTGGCACCTTGATTTCCGAATGACATGCAAAACTGAGCAACAGTCCAGTGCTGCTTCTCTGTAGCCCAGGTCAGGCGCTTCTGCCGCTGTTTCGGGTTCAAAAGTGGCTTGACCTGGGGAATGCGGCACCTGTAGCCCATTTCCTGCACACGCCTGTGCACGGTGGCTCTGGATGTTTCTACTCCAGACTCAGTCCACTGCTTCCGCAGGTCCCCCAAGGTCTGGAATCGGTCCTTCTCCACAATCTTCCTCAGGGTCCAGTCATCTCTTCTCGTTGTGCAGCGTTTTTTGCCACACTTTTCCTTCCCACAGACTTCCCAGTGAGGTGCCTTGATACAGCACTCTGGGAACAGCCTATTTGTTCAGAAATTTCTTTGTGTCTTACCCTCTTGCTTGAGGGTGTCAATGATGGCCTTCTGGACAGCAGTCAGGTCGGCAGTCTTACCCATGATTGCGGTTTTGAGTAATGAAACAGGCTGGGAGTTTTTAAAAGCCTCAGGAATCTTTTGCAGCTGTTTAGAGTTAATTAGTTGATTCAGATGATTAGGTTAATAGCTCGTTTAGAGACCCTTTTCATGATATGCTAATTTTTGAGACAGGAATTTTGGGTTTTCATGAGCTGTATGCCAAAATCATCAGTATTAAAACAATAAAAGACCTGAAATATTTCAGTTGGTGTGCAATGAATCTAAAATATATGAAAGTTTAATTTTTATCATTACATTATGGAAAATAATGAACTTTATCACAATATGCTAATTTTTTTAGAAGGACCTGTACATATAGAGACCGTGTCTGTTCCCCGAATTAGGAAATACAAAAAACTTCCAAACCGATCTAAGGGTAAAAATTTAATTGATATAAAAAAAAAAAACAGAAATAATACAAATGAACAAATAATAAAGCTTGGGTTGCTGAATATTCGATCCCTTACTTCAAAAGCACTTATTGTTAATGATATGATTACAGACTATAACCTAGATGTGCTGTGTATGACAGAAACCTGGCAAAACCCAAACGATTACATTACTTTAAATGAGGGCACTCCCGCAAGATTACGGTTATAAACATGAACCTCGTCTGAAAGGCAAAGGGGGAGGTGTTGCTGTAATTTATAGTAATAATTTCAAAATTACTAAGTCGTCTAGTTTCAAATATAATTATTTTGAAGTGTTGGTGCTTAATGTAGCAATATCTAGTGTAAATGATAAATCACATTTGAGATTTGTGCTGGCTACTGTATACAGGCCACCAGGGCACCATACAGACTTTATCAAATAATTTGCTGATTTTCTATCAGAGTTAGTACTGGCTGCAGATAAAGTACTAATTGTTGGTGATTTTAATATACATATAGATAATGAAAAATATGCATTGGGATTGGCATTTAAAGACATTCTGAACTCTATTGGAGTTAGACAACACGTGTCAGGATCTACTCATTGTCACAATCATACTCTAGATCTAATATTATCACAGGGAATCAATGTTGATGCTGTTGAAATTCTGCAGCAGAGCATCGATATCTCAGATCAATAACCTTCCTGATCAGTTTCATCATCTCAGCATCCCAGATAGCGTAGAAGAACTCGATATTGTGACAGAAAATATTAAATCTGTAGACGCGTAGGGTTTCTTTACAAAGTGACATCGCCAGCTACTGGCCTGGCAGCAGAATACGTGAGAACGGGGATCGCTTTGACATCGCTGTGGTCTGAACACCAAAAACGCATTTTTAGTATATTGTTGTCGTGTAAACATGCTCTAAAGAAAGTAAAAGCTGGTATGAAATGTAAATGAACCCAATTCATTTTCTACATGCATGTTAAGTAATCAACACGTTTCATTTTTAAAAAATGTTTTGAGCTTTTAATGTTTAATCAGACTGTTGTAACTGGATCTCCCAGTGAAGAGTCAGATATATGCAGGATTCTCCAATCAATTAATGCAACTAAACTCCACTCACGCTCGTCTGCATACACGAGTGCCACGCCCACATCTCAATATCCAATCAACAACCGATGCACAGAGCCAAGTCCCGCCGACATTTTTTCTTTTTTGAAAATGGTTATAATCGGATGTAGGTCACAAAACGGATGCACGATATTTTGGCCCATATATAATGCATTACGTCTTTCAGCTGAAACACTTCAGATTCCCACTGTTCAACATGATGGTTTTAAATTGCTTGAACTATGATTGGAATCACTTCACAAAAGGAAAATACAGTGAAGTGCAAAGTCTGTCATAAAGGCTACACAAAATTATAATGAGTGCATCCTTATAATTGTGTTCGGGTCATGGCCTTTAATGATGAGACTTGTTTTTGTAATCACGCTCTCAGAAATAATATAAAAATTTGAATTTAGATTTATCGACCAATGTATCGGTTAAATATAAAGAATTATCAGCCAAATGGTATCAGCCAAAATGTTGGTATCGGTGTAACCCTACACAGAGGAGAAGATCTGCCGCTACTCCGGTTCCGTCAGCACTCGCCCGCAGCACTGAGGCCTGGCACAGTGTTCATCACACACACACACACACACACACACACACACACACACACACACACACACACACACACACACACACACACACACACACACACACACACACACACACACACACACACACACCTGCAGCTTCTGAGGAGACAGGTACCAGTTCGGAGTCGCTGGCAGTGCTGAACTGTTGGTCCAAGACTCGGAGGAGCTCTGAGGAGCACAGGACAGATCATTACCGGGTTCCTACAGATACTGTCAAATCACATTACAGGACTTTCAAGCACTGCTTTTTTTTTTTTTTTTTTCAAGGACAATCAGAGATCTCACTTATCCAACAATATCTTTATCTTTCAAATTCTAAAAAATGTGAATAGATAAATAAAAATAAACTAATAAAACAAAATGGTACAAATAAAGTGCAGCAGATGCAATGACCGTGGAAACTTTAACCACTGAAAAGATACTATGACAAAGATATCGCTTTCCTTATTCAAACTGATTTATTCTCACATGAATATATGATTGACTTTCAATAATTCAAGCGCTTATCAAGTACTTCTTCATAAAAACGGCTGTTTTTAAGGGTTTTCCATAACTTAAATTTCAAATAGTCAAATTAAAGTACTTCAAGCACCGTGTTCGAACCCTGTAATTACCACTGCATTTATATATCAGGGTCACATGACCAGAAGAACGAGCACAAACCTTGGCAGGGCTGCTGGTTCTCTTCCTCTTGGCTGGACTGGACTGACCGTCGGCCTGATCCAGCGGACTCACGTGGGCCGGCAGAGACTGAGCCGAACCCGACGCCCCGGGTTTACACGCCTGAGGGAGACCACACACACGTCAGGACACAGACCACACACATCCGAGTCTGAAACTTTGGATTCGCTCAGTCAACACATGTAAAAGTCGATCAATATTCCTCCACAATAGGCAGAAATCATGAGAGGAATAGAGGAATAGCGCAGCGAGAAGCATCGCAAACGAGTAAATCATGACGACAGCTCGAGACTGAGCCTCGCATACGGACCTCTTGACCAGCAGCACTGATAAAGGGATAGTTCACACAAAATGAAAATTAGAAGAGCCAGGACATTTTTTTATATAACTCCGATTGTGTTCGTCTGACAGAAGAATGTCATATACACCTAGGATGGCTTGAGGGAGAGTAAATCATGGGCTAATCTCATATTTGGGTGAACTATCCCTTTAAGGTCTTTAAGGGGGGTTTATCTGGTCAGAATTGGATCAGATATCGATTCAGTCGCCACAAAGATAAAACGGTAAACAAATCCTTGGAATCATATTGTTGTTGTTCTACAGTAACACTTAGGAGTGATTTTGACCAAAAATAGTTCGGAATAACTGGACTGAAACTGCCTCAATAATACAGGAGTCACTCCACGAACGCTGCAGATACGGCCTCACTTCACGCGTGTCGACTCGAATTCTGGAATTAAACTCCTTAAAATATTAAAAAGCTTTTAAATAAATTTTATAGCCATGACAGATTATATGGCAACATTTTGAAGATGTTCTGTTCCTCAGCGAGGGCTGCTTCTCTAAGTCACATTCTCGTATATGTTTTGGGAAATAACTCAATAAGCCACATCTTTTTACCAGTTCTAGGAGTGGCTATATTGACTCCAATGTGAAAACAAAAACAGAATTAATAAAACAAACTGAAGGTCCTGTTATATAATTGCAGCTGCAACTGATTGTGCACCCCCCACCCACCCACCCAAAACAACAACAACAACAACAACAACGAAAAGATGCAAAAACAAATAATGTAAAACACTTATTATGAGTGAGTGCATCAGTATCAATGAGAGAAAAACACGTCTCATTGTACTGGCATGAACACAAACACACGCACACACACACGCACACCACGGACACACTCGTACACACACACACACACGACTACGAACTACTCCAGCTGGACTGCGTCAGTGTTTGTTGTGGAACTGCAACACTAGAGGAACAACGACTGCAGGACTAATAACTACATCACAAACACAACTCTGGGTGAAAAACGGCACTAAAGAGGCTTTGGCACCGGGTGGTTCTGGGAACTCAGTTCTAGGCGCTGGCCACCAGTGTGGATCCCGACAGATACTGGTTCTCCTGGGAACGTTTCCTGGTTGCGTTCGCAGCGCCAGCAGAAACTACCGTGTGGCGTGTGTTGATGTCAGTGTTGCTGAGAAGAAACACACACTCATGCTTCTCTCGGTCTCTTCAAAGATCCGTTGGGTTTTCTCAGTAGGGCTGGGATAAACGATTGTTTTTAAAATGATTAATCTAGCGATTATTTTTTCGATGCATTGATTAATCTAACGATTCATTTTTCCAGTCTGATTCGATTTCGATTTGATTATCTCCCCATTAATTGAGTAATAGCAATTTATACATGTTGATTCATACAAATCTGAATGAAAAAAAACATGAATCCCTTAACATTGCAATATATGTTTATTGCTCTTAAAATTCCAAGATAAAAGACTATACAAGTGCAAAGTAATGCATTCTTAGTCAGAGGTAGCATTCAATAAAACCTTGAAGCCTTGAAAACACATAGCCTAGGCCTAGCTTACTGAAAAAAGTGCAATCTGTCACATTAAAGAGCCACAAAATGGTAGGCCTATTTATGGATTAATTTTCTTTGACTTACCAAATTTGAAATTTGAAACTTGGTCCTTGGTCCTGTCTGTCAGCGCGTTGTCAGTGTCCTCTATGTATTTTTCACGACATTAATAGCTATACGCGCATACAGCAGTCTCGCACGCGCTTAGAGCTCGTGTGAATTGCACTTATAAACTGAAGTTAAGGAACAACCTCGATCCATCAGGAAACGCCACAGGTCGCTGCATATTGCGTTTCATGTCATTTTTTCCTTTTGCGCGAAGAAGCCGTTCGCCGGAGATGTTTTAAAAGATAGCGGAGTGCATTCATGATTATTGCTGCCGGTATAATAATCATCCCGGCGCCGGGTCTGAGTGAGTCATTTACTCTTTAAAATAAAATAATTTATTTTACTCATTTAAGACTGCTCTTATGAGGACACTCGACAAAGCAGACGGTTTGGTGTCCGTTGATATGTGTGTTATGCTTGGTTCAAGCCCGAAAAAGAACTCGATACTGACGCACATTTTTCTGTGGGTTGTGTGTGTGTGTGTGTGTGTGTCTGTGTGTGTGTACTTAAGAGGAACGAGTGCATGCCGCCTTGCACTTCTGATAGTCTGAGGAGCCACTCGAATTGACGCACATATTTTGCGTCGACGTAAACGATGATGTCGAACGCGTTGTCCCAGCCCTACTCCTCAGTGTAAAGGGTTAGAGCTTCTGTCACTGTTTCACATGTTTGTAGAGTTAGTTTGAGGAGTAAATAATCGGCTGTAATCTGTGTGTTACACGGCCTTTTAATAATGGCGGGAACCGGTGTTTCACGAGCGCTCGGCCAATCAGCGAACACTAGCGTCACTGTAGTTCCTATAGCGCTGGGTTACACTCTGGAGTAAATTACTTCCTCCTTAAGAGTTTCTAGAACTAAAATGGTTCCTCGTTCCTGCGGTGCGAACACGCCGACATCCGGGAGCTCGCGCCGGCAGTTCTAGCAGCGCTGAAGAGGATCCTCCGGTGCCAAAGCCACTAATTACACACTTGTAGCATAAAACTAATTTCTGACCCAGATGTGTGTGTGCAGAGCTGCACTACTGAAGCTCACGTACTGAAACCACGCTACTGATCGACTCGCTGTTAAACTTTCAGGAAATGTAGGAATTAACCAAAGGATTCCCCAAATACTTACAATATAGATCTATAATTTGTGCAATCCAATGGTTACTGTGAACTTGATGCGGTGAGCAGGAGCGTGGTTTCACCGGATGAGCCGCGTGTGTGTGCATGTGTGTGTGTGTGTGGGGCGATTCTCAGGGTGTGTGTCTATCTGGTCTCACCTGCTGGCCTGTGCTCTGGACACCCTGTCGGGATGTTAGCTCTGCTGGGATTGGGAGGCTCCAGGCTTCCTCAATACTAGGAAGCATTTTACTTTTACTCTGTAGACTATTGTGTTGGAGGTTACAGAACTGAGCCTAGGACGAAAACGCGTGAAAAAGACATGTAAACAGCCATCTGAGGACGAGCGGCGGAACAGTTCAAGCAGAGAGAGGCTAGTTCAGGCTAGTTCGAGAGGGCCTCCGCTGTATCTCTAGCTCCAATGATCACTGGACTCACGCATACAAACCAAGAATGAAGGTGAAGAAATCTGACACAAATTAACTGAACATATTCACAACAAATGCAACATGTACTGATCCCCACACAGACAGACTCGCTCTGATTGGCTCTCACCTGCAGGTACTTGATGCGCGCCGCTAGCGCCGCCGTGTTGCTGCAGGCTTTGCTGCGTGTGGCGTTGACGTAGCACTTGATGGCGTCCTGCGGCTGGTTGCAGGACTCGTAGAGCGTGCCCAGATCCATCCAGGCCGCGGCGTGACTGTGGTCCAGCTGAACCGCGCAGATATACGCCTGCAGCGCGTCCATGGGCTGATTCTGCTGCTGATACAGCACGCTACGAGCACACGCTAGCAGGTTAATTACCTCAAACACATCCTTACACCTTATTCCTGACCTGAGGTTTGAATTATGGGTGGCACTTCCGGTTTGGGGAACTTCCATTCAAAAAGACTGAAACTAATCATTTTGAATCATGTGACCCTGGACCACTAAACCAGTCACGAGTCGCACAGGTATATTTGCGGCAATAGCCAACAATACATCGTATGGGTCAAAGTTATCAAATTTTCTTTCATGCCAAAAATCATTAGGATATTAAAGGGTCACTCCACCCGTTTGCATTAAGATTTCCATTGTTAGAAATCCAGTCATACTATTGAATGGTCGTGCAACACTCTTTCATTTTCCCCTGAGACGAGAGAAATCCTCTATTTACCTTTTTCAATTCCTCCTACAATGACGCAAAAATCGTCATTTTACGTCATTGTAGGAGGAAGTGTAAGAGGGGGGGTTTCGCTAAATACTACAAGCACTAGTTCCCGCCCTTTCAAACCCGCCCATAGGGGGTTGGACCTAATGCGCTAACAGACCAATCACAGATCAGTGCCGGTGCGTTTGATTTCACCGGCAGAAACTTTTTATAAATATTGAGGAAGCTACTGAACACACAGGCGGATGCATTATGGAGGATCTGGATTTTGACGAAGTGATGGTAGAAACGGATGTTCGTGGCTACCTTTATGAGCCACAGTATAGCGACGAGCAGCTGAGGGCTATGGAGGAAGCGGAGGCGGCTGAAGCTGCCGTCACCACAGCCGACGAGACGAGGACGAGCAGCTGAGGGCTATGGAGGAAGCGGAGGGGGCTGAAGCTGCCGTCACCACAGCCGACGAGACGAGGACGAGCAGCTGAGGGCTATGGAGGAAGCGGAGGCGGCTGAAGCTGCCGTCACCACAGCCGACGAGAAGAGGACGAGGAGCTGAGGGCTATGGAGGAAGCGGAGGCGGCTGAAGCTGCCGTCACCACAGCCGACGAGACGAGGACGAGGAGCTGAGGGCTATGGAGGAAGCGGAGGCGGCTGAAGCTGCCGTCACCACAGCCGACGAGACGAGGACGAGCAGCTGAGGGCTATGGAGGAAGCGGAGGCGGCTGAAGCTGCCGTCACCACAGCCGACGAGACGAGGACGAGCAGCTGAGGGCTATGGAGGAAGCGGAGGCGGCTGAAGCTGCCGTCACCACAGCCGACGAGACGAGGACGAGCAGCTGAGGGCTATGGAGGAAGCGGAGGCGGCTGAAGCTGCCGTCACCACAGCCGACGAGACGAGGACGAGGAGCTGAGGGCTATGGAGGAAGCGGAGGCGGCTGAAGCTGCCGTCACCACAGCCGACGAGACGAGGACGAGCAGCTGAGGGCTATGGAGGAAGCGGAGGCGGCTGAAGCTGCCGTCACCACAGCCGACGAGACGAGGACGAGGAGCCCGCGATGGCTCGAGCTTCGGCAGATTGGTGCTGCCTGTGCTCTCACTGTGCGCTAATGGACACAGAACAAGAGTCTGTCTGCTGCCGAGAGTTCCAGCGGTGCTACGGAATCGGAGGATGACACGGACGTGTGTGTTGTTGCTCACCCGAGTTTCGCACCCCACATGGATAGCGGCGTCCTGGAGACCTACTTTAGAATACCTAAGGTCAACTGGCAACGTCAGCCAAAGCCTACAGGGCCAAGTGGTCGTCTTTCTGTAAAGTACGTTTATTTTCATTTTGTTAACACGCTAACATGGCAGGTTCATTGCACAAATATCTTGCAGTTACGCTAGCTACTGTGGCGGCACGGAGTAGTGGGAGTCTACATTTACATTTATTCATTTAGCTGACGCTTTTATCCAAAGCGACTTACAATTGCTATGTATGTCAGAGGTCGCACGCCTCTGGAGCAACTAGGGGTTAAGTGTCTTGCTCAGGGACACATTGGTGTCTCACAGTGGATTCGAACCCGGGTCTCTCACACCAAAGGCATGTGTCTTATCCACTGCGCCATCACCACCCCCCGCCATCACTCACCAGTCTACAATCCACAAGCAATAAAAAGTCATTTTCTGCCTTTTATCGGCCAAGACGGTCCCAAATTAGAAATTTATGATACTATTCTACTACATATATGATCCACTTTCAATACATATTCATTTCTCCACCGGTGGAATGACACTTTAAGTAAAGATCATGTTCCATGAAGATATTTTGTAAATTTCCTACTGTAAATATATAAAACATTTATTTTTGTGAGTGAATGCAACAAATCATG
>NW_027508770.1:315000-327500 GCF_051911475.1 Siphateles boraxobius
TAGAACTAAAATGGTTCCTCGTTCCTGCGGTGCGAACACGCCGACATCCGGGAGCTCGCGCCGGCAGTTCTAGCAGCGCTGAAGAGGATCCTCCGGTGCCAACGCTGAACTGACGGACAGCCGTCATAAACACTCACATGATCACAGGCAGACGTCAGTGAGTAGCAGAAGTATTTGAGTTTATTGCCATATCAGCACCGGCTATTACATGGCAGATACATTATATATATATATATAAAGAACAAAAATAAATGAATATAAATATGAACAAAAAAAAGAAGAAAAGAGTTGTGAGTTTGCAGGTGTGCTTACCCAGCTGCTGTAGGGCGGCGGCCTTCACCTGCACAGGTAACGCCTCGGTCAGCAGGAGACTCTCGTACGCCTCTTTAGCTGTGCGATATCTCTTCTGTCACACAAGCAGAAGTCACTGATCACATGTGTTCTGAGCGCTACAAGACCAATCTCTACTGTCATGTGATCCTGTAGTGAACGCTCAGGGCGGAGGGAACAGACATAATAAATACATAGACGCCCTATTGGCCGCTGGAGCGTACGTCAACGGCGCCGCCATATTGCGGAGGGCATCAATCCCATACCGGGAATTGAGAAAAATGCCCTTTTCGTGAGACACTCGGTGGGATGCCCACTTCCCCTCAAGAGTGAGTACTAGTGAGATTCATGAATCTCTCTCTCTCTCTCAGAGTTTCAAATAGCCTTATTGGCAAGGTGAAAGAAATCTTTAGAAAGCAAGACTGAACTTTTGTTTCTGGTTGTATTTGGTCATGATATAATTAGTTCAGAGGAGAAAGGCCGCGAAATTTAAAAATACTACTGTTATTGTATCACGAAATGTGGTCTTAATAGTTTTTCAGTCGACAATGTAGTTGTTTAAAGCTCAAATCTGTGGTTTATTTATAAAGATAGTGCCTATTAAAAAGTGTGAGTAGTGAGATCCAGGCGATGACCGGGCGCTCAGCGCTCATGTAACCCAACCTGGAGCAGCCTAACCTCGGCTAGTGCTTCTGACGTGTGCTGCCGGCTCTGAGGTCTCTGGTGGTAATTCGTCTTGTGTATATCTAACGGCCCATCTTTGGTCTCATTAATCTATAGCCTAATTTGTTCCCTGGCAAATCGTTTTGGCTGAGGGCAAAGTGAAGTTTCATAACTTTATATTTAGGCGATTTTAACGTTGTATCCTGCTGTGTGTTTGACTGAATCGTTTACTTTATTTCGTGTCTTGTATAGCTTTTTATACCTTTTAGGCTACTTATACTGTTATGATGGCTATTACTGATCAATAAAACTGAAATTTAACAAAAAAGAGACAGGGTTGTGTCATTTTATTTTATATAGCCTATGTAGGAATATTTTAAAATATATAAATTATATTTGCATATTTATACATTATCTTCACTGTATGTAGGCCTACATAAAATAAAATGACACAAATCTATTTTTGTTAAATGTCAATTTAAAGATCAATATTATAATGTTTCATATTTTTTTCGTATTGTCTATATTATTCTGCAATTGATATTACATTGTATTTGCTGTTCTTATTATTGTTATTATAATATTATACCACTTGCAATTATCAATCTATTATAGTTATGCTATCATAGTCACTATTTCACTTATTATTTTTTATTGTCTATATTCTGTAATTGATATTTCTTATTATATTGCTATTATAGTATTATACATAAACTATAATCAATATTTTTATGATTGTATTATTGTACTTATGATATTATATAATTATACTATTCATTACTATCTTATTTGCTGTATACTGTTTATTTATTTCATTGACTAAACTATTTACTATTACTTCTCACTTTATCTTATATTTACTATTTGCATTTCACTGTTGTACCATATCATATGTATTACCATAAAGG
Source organism: Siphateles boraxobius (assembly GCF_051911475.1). Lineage (NCBI taxonomy): Eukaryota > Metazoa > Chordata > Actinopteri > Cypriniformes > Leuciscidae > Siphateles > Siphateles boraxobius. The sequence goes on from NW_027508770.1 coordinate 316,902, forward strand.
ATCCATCCATTATCTTTGTTATTGCTAAAATCGGGTCAATCACAGAAAATGTTTTTTCCACAATAAGAAAACTTTATTTCATTTAATGTGAGCATTAGATTAAATCTCAGAATGGGGGTCTTCACAATTCTTATCCAAGAATAAAAAGCCAGATACATGACAAGCCTGAGCTTTGACAATTCATAATTACATTTTTTTTTTAAGTCTATCGAGATTTTAAATAACTAGAGATGAAACTTTTTGTACACCACATACAAACCACTGAAATCGGTTGATAAATGTAAAAACTTTTTTTGTTTTTATCCAGGAAAACCGCAGCTCACTCGTTTACTTGCATTTGATTACAGTGCAGTCGTGCCCTCCGCAAAATGGCGGACGCGTTGACGTATCGCAGCAACCTTCCAAAGCGGCCAATAGGGCGTCTATGTATTTATTATGTCTATGGGAGGGAAGCCTTAGCAACACCCCGGCAACCCCTCTCTCCTGTTGCTATAGCAACACCAGCCGAATGCTCAGCTCAAAAAGTGCGAACATGATCTCATGCATTACCATCAATTACAAGACAGAGTTAGTTTGTTGGGTTAGTGAAGGATGGAGGTGTAAGTGACTCACCTGAATCTCGTATAGATGCGCGATGTGAAACTGAACTACAAACACAAACACACAAAGACAAGAATAAGCAGCAAATTCAGAACAGCAGCTTTTCTGTGTGAATGTTTGTGATGGAGGAGAACATCCTGCAGAAACAGCTTCCTTGGTAATGTTAATCAGTGTGTGTGTGTGTGTGTGTGTGTGAGAGAGAGAGGGAGTTATGGTAAGGGGCGGGACTGGCCATTTCCAAAACACACTCGAAGCGCTCGACCAATCACAACACACTGCTCCAAATGACCAATCAGAGCACAGTGTGCTTTTCAGAAGGCGGGGCTTCATAGAGACGAGCATAATAGGTCCTAATAGAGGTTTGATCAGCACTGAACCAACAGCACTAATAATCAATCACACTCCTCCTAATGAATCTGCAATCAGTGTGTGCGCTCAGAAGTGTGTGTGTGATGGAGACACTGAAGGAACTTACTCTCAGCTTTAGACAAAGTGCAGTGATTGGAGTCGATGAGCGCCAGCTGAAAGTGCTGCGGACACACAGGGACAAAACCAGCTCACATCTCCCTCCAGACCCGACTAGCAGACGTCAGAGCCAGAGCACAGCAAACAGCATTAAACATGAACAATAGAATATCACATAGAAATGACAGATGAAGCTCCACATCCGGACCGTTTCTGTTTCTTTCTAATTCAGATTGACATGTCAGATCCCGTCACGAGTTTCAGGCTGTCGATGTGTTCATGTAAACCACAGACGTTCAGGAAAACTGCAGAGAAACTTACACACACACACACTAACTGTGTTTAACCCACTGTGAGCTGGAGTCGCACCTTTAAGCTCGACTCGTAGTCCGTGTGGACTTTGAACATCAGGCCGAGGCGCAGGTGAATCTCTTTAGCTCGAGAGAAGCCGGGGTCGATGTACAGCACCTCCTGAAACGCCTTGATCGCCCTGAGAGCGCACACACACACACACACACACACACACACACACACACACACACACACACACACACACACACACACACACACACACACACACACACACACACACACACAGCAATGAAACACTCCTTCTTCCTGAACAACACAAAGCATTATTGTCATGTCAACATGTAAGCTGTTGAGTTTAGCTTGGAGTGAGAATGGGGGGGGGTACACTGTACAATAAGTGTAATGTGATTGTCAAAACATTTTAGTAACTAAACAGAATTTTATTAGGTTTAGTGACGTTAAAATGTTTACATGGTATGATTTCTGGTAAGCTATGTTTTTTTATTATTGCTTGACAAATTTCACGATTTGAATTCAATATTGACTCATTTGGAGGAATATCAGGAACACAAGATAGGCGTTCATTTTTCAAAACCCTAATGCTGTAACCATTCACAGAGCCCATCAGCTGGTAGTATTATTTACGGTTAAAGATAACTCAAATTAAATATAATATGTTTTTTATTATGACAGCTAACCCTAACCCAACTTTATTTAATGATACAAGTAAAAATATAATATAGTACACACATATTTGGCAAAATACCCTGTATCTCTAACTATACTGTATTATGGTGAATGTCTTTCCTGTAGTAAACGTGACCTTGTTCTCCGCGGATGAGAAACACTGATTGGTCGATATTATGTATGAGGAATATATATTTCGGAAAGTTCTACTGTATCATTTAACATTGTTCATTTGTGATTATTTACTATTAGCTAGTCGATGATCGGTTACGTGCCGCTAGGGATCTATCATGTCACCTTCACAAGCGCCAAAACGGTATTTATTGTTTGAATTTCGTAATAAAATCTCAGAGCTGAATTTTTTATTCACCATAACTAGCACCCTGCTCTGCCCCGTCCGTGTCCTCTTTGCTTCGCCATTTTTCTGTGCGTGAGAAAATGGATGCGTGTCGTGAGAGTGTGTGAAAAGTGTAAAAGTGTCAGTTGCGCGAGTCTCACGCTGAATGCCTGAGAGTTAGCGGCGCTGTTAGCATGCGAGTAAACGCGATCTCCCAGAATCAGCCCACATGACCTGAACATCGCCATGGAAACGGTCTGATCTCATTAACCACGTCACATGACGTCCAATCTTTATGTAACACATGCATCACGTGTCGCTGTGACGAAGACACTCACCACTGAAATGCGTTGTAATGGAAGTAGACCATCCCGAGGCCGTACAGAAAGGCAGCGTTCTAGAGGAGAGGAGTGTGTGTTCATCAGAAAACTACATTCTAGAGGAGAGTGTGTGTTCATCAGAAAACTACATTCTAGAGGAGAGGAGTGTGTGTTCATCAGAAAACTACATTCAACCAAATCCTGGATCAGTCAAAGAGAAAACCACCGCAAACACTCCATCAAAACCACACTGTCAATCAACACACACACACACACACACACACACACACACACACACACACACACAATCACAAACCCTCACTCACACTCACTGTCACACACACTATCACACAAACACAAAATTACACAAACAGTCAGACAGAAACACACACACAAACACTCACACACTTGCTCTAACACAGTGTTCAGCTGATCAATAGATTAACTGTTCACAGGTCCTCAATGTCCTGACACTTACAATGCGCTATAATCAAACAGACACTCACTCACACACTCACACACACAGAACACATACACACACACACACACACACACACACACACACGGAACACACACACACGGAACACACACACACACAGAACACACACACACACACACACACACACACACACACACACACACACACACACACGGAACACATATGTTTAACTCATCCGGCGGCTGCTCATCTTCCAGTAATAATTAAGAAGAAATAATAATAATACCTTCCAGTAGTCTGATTGTAAACTGTAGTACCGCTGGTAGGCTGATAATGCTGCAACACAGAAACACAGGTGTGTGAGGTGTGTGTGGTGTGTGTGTGTGTGTGTGAGGTGTGTGTGTGTGTGAGGTGTGTGTGTGTGAGGTGTGTGAGGTGTGTGTGTGTGAGGTGATGTGTGTGTGTGTGGTGTGTGTGTGTGTGAGGTGTGTGTGTGTGTGAGGTGTGTGTGTGTGTGTGAGGTGTGTGAGGTGTGTGTGAGGTGATGTGTGTGTGTGAGGTGTGTGTGTGTGAGGTGTGTGTGTGTGAGGTGTGTGTGTGTGAGGTGTGTGTGTGTGAGGTGTGTGTGTGTGAGGTGTGTGTGTGTGTGAGGTGTGTGTGTGTGAGAGGTGTGTGTGTGTGAGGTGTGTGTGAGGTGTGTGTGTGTGTGAGGTGTGTGTGTGAGGTGTGTGTGTGTGTGAGGTGTGTGTGTGAGGTGTGTGTGTGTGAGGTGTGTGTGTGTGTGTGTGTGTGTGTGAGAGGTGTGTGTGTGAGGTGTGTGTGTGTGTGAGGTGTGTGTGTGTGAGGTGTGTGTGTGTGTGAGGTGTGTGTGTGTGTGAGGTGTGTGTGTGTGTGAGGTGTGTGTGTGAGGTGTGTGTGTGTGTGTGAGGTGTGTGTGTGTGAGGTGTGTGTGAGGTGTGTGTGTGTGAGGTGTGTGTGTGTGAGGTGTGTGTGAGGTGTGTGTGTGTGTGTGTGTGTGAGGTGTGTGTGTGAGGTGTGTGTGAGGTGTGTGTGTGAGGTGTGTGTGTGAGGTGTGTGTGTGAGGTGTGTGTGAGGTGTGTGTGTGAGGTGTGTGTGTGAGGTGTGTGTGAGGTGTGTGTGTGAGGTGTGTGTGAGGTGTGTGTGTGAGGTGTGTGTGTGAGGTGTGTGTGAGGTGTGTGTGTGAGGTGTGTGTGAGGTGTGTGTGTGTGTGTGTGTGAGGTGTGTGTGCGAGGTGTGTGTGTGTGTGTGTGTGAGGTGTGTGTGTGTGAGGTGTGTGTGAGGTGTGTGAGGTGTGTGTGTGAGGTGTGTGTGTGAGGTGTGTGTGAGGTGTGTGTGTGGTGTGTGTGTGTGTGAGTGAGGTGTGTGTGTGTGTGTGTGTGAGGTGTGTGTGTGTGTGTGAGGTGTGTGAGGTGTGTGTGTGTGTGTGTGAGGTGTGTGTGTGTGTGTGTGAGGTGTGTGTGTGTGTGTGTGAGGTGTGTGTGTGTGTGTGAGGTGTGTGTGTGTGTGAGGTGTGTGTGAGGTGTGTGTGTGAGGTGTGTGAGGTGTGTGTGTGTGAGGTGTGTGTGTGTGAGGTGTGTGTGTGTAAGGTGTGTGAGGTGTGTGAGGTGTGTGTGTGTGAGGTGTGTGTGTGTGAGGTGTGTGCTTGAGGTGTGTGTGTGAGGTGTGTGTGTGAGGTGTGTGTGTGTGAGGTGTGTGTGTGTGAGGTGTGTGTGTGTAAGGTGTGTGTGTGTGAGGTGTGTGTGTGTGAGGTGTGTGTGTGTGAGGTGTGTGTGTGTGAGGTGTGTGTGTGTGAGGTGTGTGTGTGTGAGGTGTGTGTGTGTGAGGTGTGTGTGTGTGAGGTGTGTGTGTGTGAGGTGTGTGTGTGTGAGGTGTGTGTGAGGTGTGTGTGTGAGGTGTGTGTGAGGTGTGTGTGAGGTGTGTGTGTGTGAGGTGTGTGTGAGGTGTGTGTGTGTGAGGTGTGTGTGTGTGTGAGGTGTGTGTGTGTGTGAGGTGTGTGTGTGTGAGGTGTGTGTGTGTGAGGTGTGTGTGTGTGTGAAGTGTGTGTGTGAGGTGTGTGTGTGTGTGAGGTGTGTGTGTGAGGTGTGTGTGAGGTGTGTGTGTGTGAGGTGTGTGTGTGTGAGGTGTGTGTGAGGTGTGTGTGTGGTGTGTGTGTGTGTGAGTGAACAGTACGCCGCACCTTTAGGATACTCCTCGAGTAACAGGCTGAAGTGACCCAGCCGGCAGAAGAGTTCGGGCTCCACCTTCCCCTCCGCCTTCAGCACCAGCGACTCGTAGCAGCGGACAGCCTGTGAACATTACACACACTGATGAATACATTACATCACATAAAGATTTATTATTTAAAAAAGAACTTCCAATACACAAAATAATAATGGTAAAAATGTAAGGACAGCAGTGTTACTGACTGCAGATAAAGTCCTAATTGTTGGTGATTTTAATATACATATAGATAATGGAAAAGATGCATTGGGATTGGCATTTAAAGACATTCTGAACTCTATTGGAGTTAGACAACACGTGTCAGGATCTACTCATTGTCACAATCATACTCTAGATCTAATATTATCACAGGGAATCAATGTTGATGCTGTTGAAATTCTGCAGCAGAGCGACGACATCTCAGATCATTATCTAGTCTCGTGTAAACTTCATTTAGCCAAGACTGCAAAGCCAACTCCATGTTACAAGTATGTTAGACCTATCACTTCTGCCACTAAAGATTGCTTTATCAATAATCTTCCTAATCAGTTTCATCATCTCAGCATCGCAGATAGCGTAGAAGAACTCGATATTGCAACAGAAACTTTTAACTCTTTTCCAGCACTTTAGATGCAGTTGCTCCGTTGCGCTTAAAGAAGATCAAAGAAAATAGTCCAACACCGTGGTACACACACACACACACACACACACACACACACACACACACACACACACACACACACACACACACACACACACACACACACACACACACACACACTTAAGAGAGCAACCAGAAGAAAACTAAACTAGAGGTATTTCGCATATGGAAAGAGCTCGATTTCTCACAGAGAGGCTTTAAAAACTGCTAGATCTATTTATTCTTCAACACTATTAGAAGAAAATAAACTAAACTCTAGGCATTTATTTGAAGCAGTTGCTAAACTAAAGTAAAATAAAGCTTCAAGCCCAGACGTTTTCAAGCAGCACAGCAGTAATGACTTTATGACCTTCTTCACTTATAAGATTGATAATATCAGGGAGAAAATTATAACTATGCAACAGTCTACTACAGTATCGCATCAGACAGTGCAGTGTAGTCTCACTGACGAAACTTTACATTAATGCATTGCTATAGGAGAGGAAGAGTTTTATAAACTCGTTAAATCATCTAGATCTACAACATGTATGTTAGACCCTATACCGACTAAACTACTGAAAGAGACGCTTTGCACCAATGTTGCACCATTCCTGTCGGATCCAATATAGAAGGCACAGCACCGTTTTTCAAGCTTAATCGGTCTGCAAATCCTGTCTCGACCTGTGTCTTCTTTACAAAACAGTCCTTGGCGAAATGAAGCGAACAAACGGACAATGTTTTACCCACATCAGCTGGAACCTCATTAAAAATACATTTTAACCATGCATTCCTATTGGAATCCAGAGGAAGCTTATGCAGCGACTGTCTTCTTCCACAACCAGGCACAGCACAATATTTAGTAAACGGCATGTTTACTTCTCGGTAGCTCGATCCGGTTTGTCATCACGAGGTCGGCCTATGTTATTTAGCTATGCCTGTAATGCGCGAATCGGTGGGCGGGGCTAAACCGGCCGTGTTGAAGTACGCGTTGATCTTCTTCTGCGGGGGTGGTGTTTAATCCTCTTTGACGTCATAGTTCCCCACTTTGAAAAACGAGTCGTTTGCTGAGCCTGGTGTCAACAAAAGCTTTTATTGGACTAACAAGGACGTTTTCAGTTCTGAAACTTACAGGATATTCTTATAATACGGTGACCTCTTAGATGTCAAAAGCTCAAGGAAAATTTGATTTCTCAGTTCATCACCCCTTTAAAATCGCTTGAATGTTTAAACTGATAAGAATTAAGAAGACTTGAAAATTATAAACTTTAGTTACGATGCACTGATGGCCCGATTGTGCAAGAGACCATTCAGTCATGTCCCGACTCCTAAACGCGCGCGAGAGAAGACGCGCGTCGGCAGCCCCGCTGAACACTCAAGCTGTTTGTGAAATTGCTAAATCGTCATCGGAGGCTGACAGGCTGCTCTCGCGCTCACACAGGTGTTGTTGTTGTGCGTGCTAGGGAACGTAAATGCGCCATACGTCATCGCGTCGCTATATCATTGATATCGCGATATGACACTTTTTTTATCATGCAAAAATGTATACCGGTATTATCGTGGACGGTATGATATGGCACACCCCTACTAGAAAGATAACTTGGTTCAGTAACCAGGCGCTGTTGTTAGACAGGCTTAGTGCGCGTGCGCTTCGAGGGTCTGCGCTCAGAAAAGCGCGTTAGAGCCGCGCATCAACACATGTCTTAAATGAACTGCAGTGTCCATTCCTCTGCGTTTACATTTGATGTGAATATACGTCGCGTTGTAGCCTATGCTGAGACGGAGGCGCCAGAAATGCAACTGATATAATGCACGATACTAATGTTACGACATTTCTTCAAAAGCAGATCGTGGAGATATTTTAATCGTCCACGATCATAAATCGTGATATCACGCACCCCTAAGCTAGTGTTAGCTCATTAACAACAATATATTTACATCCACTCACCACAGATAAAATGAACACTGCACAGAGAGTTTGCACACACAAACCACTGCGAGCATATAACACATTATAACAAAGCGAGCAGAAACTGCGTGCATGGGTTAGCTGACATCAGTTCATCGCAATCTCACACATCTCCATTATTATCAATGAAGCTGACTGCGCAATAAATCTTTCTTAATATATACATTTTGTTTGTTATAATTAGAGGATTTGCCAGATTACAGAATTCAGCACTGAACAAAAAGTCAGTTTTGAGCGGGGAGGAGTCTATCTTAAATGCTTCTGATTGGCCTTTCCGTTCAAGAAATCAACACATATGTCTGTGATTTGCTAAATCGCTCAACGCTGCAAACATGTTATAAGAAAGAAACTCCGAAAAATAGTTTCGAGAAAGAAACTAGAGAAACGTTTCTATTTTGTAATGTACAAAAATTTATAATTTTTTATGTTTTATTCATAGATAACGTCATTTCTAGTTTGCGGGAGTCCCGCAAATCGTTTATTCTCCACAACCCGCACACACAGAGTGAGTTCATTACCGCCCGCGCTCGCACATCAAATCTAGTCCCGCGCCGCGCTCTTTTGCGTTGGGAGTGCACGTCTCTAGATCAAGGAACCGGCTAGTGACGGGAAGTATCGGGTCGGGCCGGGTCAAGTTCGGGCTCGGGCAGATAATCTAAGCTCTAGTTTCTTTGCGACTGACGTATCGATCTTGCCGAATCAGGTACTCAAAATGGCGGACGACAGGTTTTAGAAGTGAGTGACGTCAGTGAGGAGACGTTGTGACATCATCTGATATTCATGTATAGGGCCCTAATCATAACCTGCCGCCACGTCGTTCGAACCTGCGGTCTCCGTTCTTCAGCGAGACACAGATGGAGATATTCAGAAGTACACGAACACTCCTGTGACTCCATCATCCAGACGAAAGCACAGATTCTTCAAAACAAGCTCTTGTTCCACAGAGAAACGAGGGAAACGCAGAGGTTTGGAGCGAGTGAAGGACAGAATGATCAGTTTGGTCGATCTGTCCCTTTAAACATGACATCATCACAACATCTCGCTACAACACCAGATTAAAACCTCCTTTTACCCAGAAATACACGTTCGACCACAGACCACGACCCGCTTCAGTCTCCGGGGTCAGAGGTCAGCAGCGCGGTAAAAACACACACACACACACACACACACACGTGTTCTCAAACCACTTCCTGTGTCACAGCAGTAGCGAGGAACTGGTGATCTCACGCAGGCCGTCACTGTTCCAACATTACCCACAAGCCCCGGCTGGCACTAATGGTCTATGAGCGGCTGAGCACTGCTGCGCGCACACACACACACACACACACACACACACACACACACGAACAGTTCACAGAACAGAAGAGCGTTTCTGCATAAACATCCAATGAGTTAAGCAACATTTCAACCATTAAGGTGGAAGAAAGAACTACATATCAAACAATGGAATAAAGCATGAAAATCAGGAGCACAGCCGAAATATAGATCATAAAGAAATCCAAAAAACACTCGCAGAATAATTTCATGAGCTCAGAGCTGAGGTTATGCTTCGGCGAGCAACAGTGTGTCGAACTGCAAACAAACAGTAAATACACCTGACAAATGAGTCAATTATTAAATAGGAGTCATTCATCACATGTCAACAATCACAGGAATTAGCAGTCTGAGCGTGACATCATGAAGCCTGCAGTTTAATGAAGAAACAGGGCAGTGGTGTGTGTGTGTGTGTGTGTGTAACCTCACTCTTTTACTCGTCTCTTAGAGAAACATGTCTCATTAAACGAGATTACACACTACTCAACATGATTGATCCTTCAGACCCAGAGCTGTTTCTTCTACACGGCAGATCTCTCACCCTTTCTGACCCAAACACACAGATGGTGTATCGCTGAACACGAGTTTCTCTCGCTCTGTGGATCAGCGCCCCCTGCAGTTCAGGAGGAATCCTGCATGATGCCAGAGAGCATGCCATGCTTCACTCAGGTCCTTCACTCGAGTCGGCTTTACTTTACTCTCTAACCCTGACACACACACACACACACACACACACACACACACACACACAAGTCAGAAGTCTCACAACAACTGAATAAATAACAGAACTCATAACGCAAGACTGTCCACATACAAGCCTCCATAAACATGAACCGGAGAAAAGATTTCTGAAGACGTGTGTGTGAGACGTGTGTGTGATCTGTAGACATTTAAAGGTGCTCTAAGTGATGTCACACGTTTTTTAGGCCAAAACATTTTTTGTCACATACAGCAAACATCTCCTCACTATCCGCTAGCTAGGTTAGTGCACGGATGGGGGGGTCGAGCTAGCCTCCGTTTCCTTTGACAATACTTTAAACGTCACCAAGAAGTGACGTCACCTGACATCGCTTAGACCGCCTTCAAAGCAGCACCAAGGACTTTTCCTCTGCGGTCGCCCTACAGGTTGGAAGCGGAATTGTCCATTACCGCTGTCGTAAATAATTTAGCCTACCGCCGCCGACTGTCGCTCGCGCACGCTGTTTATCCAGCACCGGCTGTGGAATCAACAATGGCCACAGACAAGGTAGAGTATGATGCATGATTTTATGAAAGACATCACAAACGAAGAAAAACTAT